>NC_138182.1:227579244-227776744 GCF_964194105.1 Spermophilus citellus
AGATGAGAAGATGAGACCCAGCACACATGTCACAGGAGGAGACCCCAAAAGGAGATCCCTGAGGTGCAGTCTTCCAATGGGACCTGAAAGCGAGAAGATCCCAGAACAACATATATGAAGCTCTGAAAGAAAATGGATGCCAACCAAAAATTTTGTATTCATCAAAATTAAGCTGTAGATTTGATGATAAAATAAAAACCTGCCATGATAAACAAAATTTACAAGAATTTACAGCTAGAAAACTTGCACTACAGAACATCCTTGGCAAAAATATGAAATAAAAAACAACAATGAAAATCAGCAGAAGGAGGCATTACACTAAATGAAAAGCTAATCAAAGGAAAGACCAAGTTAAAAAATAAATAAAAATGACTAGGAATACATATCATGTCTCACTAACAATCCTGATTGTTAATGGCCTAAATTCACCAATCAAAAGACATAAGCTAGCTGATTGGTTAAAAAAAAAAAAAAAAAAACAATACGCTGCCTGGAAGAGACTCATCTCATAGGAAAAGACATCCACAGACAGAAGGTGAAAGGTTAGGAAAAATCATACCACTCATATGAACTGCAGAAGCAAGTAAGGGTTTCCATCTCCATATCAAATAAAGTACACCTTAAGCTAAAGTTAATCAAAAGGGACAAAGAAGGACATTTCATTCTGCTCAAGGGAACCATACACCAACCAAACATAGCAATTATAGATATATATGCCCCAAACAATGGAACATCTATGTTCATCAAACAAAGTCTTCTCAAGTTCAAGAGTCAAATTGACCATAATACAATAATTTTGGGTGACTTTAACACACCTCTTTCACCACTGGATAGATGTTCCAAACAAAAGCTAAACAAAGAAACTATAGAACTCAATAATATAATCAGTAACTTAGACTTAACTGACATATATAGAATATTTCATCCATCATCTCAGCAGCACATGGATCCTTGTCTAAAGTAGACCATATATTATGCCACAAAGCAACTCTTAGCAAACATAAAAAAGTAGAGATACTATCCTGAATTTTATCAGATCATAATGGAATGAAATTAGAAATCAATGATAAAATAAAAAATAAAAACTATTCCAACACCTGGAAACTAAATAATATGCTATTGAATAAACAATGGGTTGCAAAAGACATCAAGGAGGAGATTAAAAAATTCTTAGAGGTAAATGAGAATACTAATACAACATATTGAAATTTCTGGGACACTTTGAAGGCAGTACTAAGTAAGAGAAAAGTTCATTGCATGGAGTTCATTCCTTAAAAGGAGAAAAAAATCAACCAGTAAATGATATAACACTACATCTCAAAGCCCTAGATAAAGAAGAACAAATCATAAAATAAAATAACAAAAACTACTATGCTAGGCCTCAGGCCAACATAATTCTATTTTTTATATTTATTTTTTAATTATTGGCAAACACAACATCTTTGTATGTGGTGCTGAGGATTGAACCCCGGCTGCACGCATGCCAGGCGAGCGTGCTACCGCTTGAGCCACATCCCCAGCCCCAACCAACATCATTCTAAATGGAGAAAAATTGAAAGCATTCCCTCTAAAAACTGCAACAAGACAGGGATGCCCTCTTTCAACACTTCTATTTAACATAATTCTTGAAACACTGGCCAGAGCAATTAGACAGATGAAAGAAATTAAAGGGATATAGATAGAAAAAGAAGAACTCAAATTAGCACTATTTGCCAATGATATGATTCTATACCTAGAAGACCCAAAAAATCCCACCAGAAAACTTCTAGAACTAATAAATAAATTCAGCAAAGTAGCAGGATATAAAATCAACACCCATAGATCAAAGGCATTTCTGAATATCAGTGACAAATCCTCTGAAAGGGAAATGAGGAAAATCACCCTATTTACAATAGCTTAAAAAAAATACTTGGGAATCAACCTAATGAAAGAGGTGAAAGACCTCTACAATAAAAACTACAGAATGCTAAAGAATGAAATTAAATAAGACCTTAGAAGATGCAAAGATCTCCCTTGTTCTTGGCTAGGCAGAATTAATATTGTCAAAATGTCCATACTACCAAAAGCAGTATACAGATTTAATACAATTCCAATCAAAATACCAATGACATTCCTAGTAGAAATAGAAAAAGCAGTCATGAAATTCATCTGGAAATATAAGAGACCCAGAATAGCTAATGCAATCCTTAGCAAGAAGAATGAAGCAGGTGGCATCACTATACCAGATCTCAAACTATACTACAGAGCAATAGCAAAAAAAACCCAGCATGGTATTGGCATCAAAATAGGCTGGTAGACCAATGGTACAGAATAGAGGACACAGAGACTAACCCACATAATTATAGTTATCTTATATTAGACAAAGATGCCAAAAATGTACATTGAAGAAAAGACATCCTCTTCAACAAATAGTGCTGGAAAAACTGGAAATCCATTTGCAACAAAATTAAATTAAACACCTATCTTCAGAGACAATGCACCTATTAGAAGAAAAAGTAGGCCCTAATCTCCATCATGTTGGATTAGGCCCCAGCTTCCTTAATAAGACTCCTATAGCACAAGAATTAAAATCAAGAATCAATAAATGGGATGGATTTAAACTAAAAAGCTTCTTCTCATCAAAAGAAACAATCAATGAGGTGAATAGAGAGCCTACATCATGGGAGCAAATTTTTACCATTCGCATATCAGATAGGGCACTAATCTCTTGGGTATATAAAGAATTCAAAAAGCTAACTACCAAAAACAAAAACAAAAACAAAAAACAATCAAAAAAACAAAAAACCCAAACAAATAGCACAATCAATAAATGGGCCAAGGAACTGAACAGACACCTCTTAGAAAATGACATACAATCAATCAAATATATGAAAAAATGTGCAATATCTCTAGCAATTAGACAAATGCAAATCAAAACTACTCTAAGAGTTCATCTCACTCCAGTCAGAATGGCAGCTATTTTTTTTTTTTTTTATTGGATGTTCACAACTTTACAAAGCTCATGACCAATCATATTTCATAAAATAGAATCAATTGGGTTATGAACTCCCATTTTTTCCCCAAATACAGATTGCAGAATCATATTGGTTACACATTTTTACATACTGCCATATTAGTGACTGTTGTATTCTGCTACCTTTCCTATCCTCTACTATCCCCCCTCCCCTCCCCTCCCATCTTCTCTCTCTACCCCATCTACTGTAATTCATTTCCCTCCATGTTTGTTATCCCATTCCCCTAGTAAACTCTTAAATGTAATTTTGTATAACAATGGGGGTCTCCCTCCATTTACATGTGATTTCCCTTTTTTTCCTCCCTTTCCCTCCCGCCTCATGTCTCTGTTTAATGCTAGTCTTTTCTTCCTGCTCATCCTCCCTGTTCCGTTCTTAGTTGCTCTCATTATATCAAGGAAGACATTTGGTATTTGTTTTTTAGGGATTGGCTAGCTTCACTAAGCATAATCTGCTCTAGTGCCATCCATTTCCCTGCAAATTCCGTGATTTTGTCATTTTTTAGTGCTGCGTAATATTCCATGGTGTATAAATGCCACATTTTTTTTATCCATTCATCTATTGAAGGGCATCTGGGTTGGTTCCACAGTCTTGCAATTGTGAATTGTGCTGCTATGAACATCGATGTGGCAGTATCCCTGTAGTGTGCTCTTTTAAGGTCTTCAGGAAATAGTCCGAGTAGGGCAATAGCTGGATCAAATGGTGGTTCCATTCCCAGCTTTCCCAGGAATCTCCATACTGCTTTCCAAATTGGCCGCACCCGTTTGCAGTCCCACCAGCAGTGAACAAGAGTACCCTTTTCCCCACATCCTCGCCAGCGCTTGTTGTTGTTTGACTTCATCATGGCTGCCAATCTTACTGGGGTGAGGTGGTATCTTAGGGTGGTTTTGATTTGCATTTCCTTGACTGCTAGAGATGGTGAGCATTTTTTCATGTACTTGTTGATTGATTGTATGTCCTCCTCTGTGAAGTGTTTGTTCATATCCTTGGCCCATTTGTTGATTGGGTTATTTGTTTTCCTATTGTCTAATTTTTTGAGTTCTCTGTATACTCTGGATATTAGGGCTCTATCTGAAGTGTGAGGAGTAAAAATTTGTTCCCAGGATGTAGGCTCCCTATTTACCTCTCTTATTGTTTCTCTTGCTGAGAAAAAACTTTTCAGTTTAAGAAAGTCCCATTTGTTGATTCTTGTTATTAACTCTTGTGCTATGGGTGTCCTATTAAGGAATTTTGAGCCCGTCTCCACAATCTGTAGATCGGAGCCAACTTTTTCTTCTATCAAACGGAGAGTCTCTGATTTGATATCTAGTTCCTTGGTCCACTTTGAGTTGACTTTTGTGCATGGCGAGAGGAGGGGATTCAGTTTCATTTTGTTGCATATGGATTTCCAGTTTTCCCAACACCATTTGTTGAAGATGCTATCCTTTCTCCATTGCATGTTTTTAGCTCCTTTATCAAGTATAAGATAGTTGTAGCTTTGTGGGTTAGTCTCTGTGTCCTCTATTCTGTACCATTGGTCCACCCGCCTGTTCTGGTACCAGTACCATGCTGTTTTTATTACTATTGCTCTGTAATAAAGTTTGAAATCTGGTATCGCTATACCACCTGATTCACACTTCCTGCTTAGAATTGTTTTTGCTATTCTGGGTCTTTTATTTTTCCATATGAATTTCATGATTGCTTTATCTATTTCTACAAGAAATGCCATTGGGATTTTGATTGGCATTGCATTGAACCTATAGAGAACTTTCGGTAAAATCGCCATTTTGATGATGTTAGTTCTGCCTATCCATGAACAGGGTATATTTTTCCATCTTCTAAGATCCTCTTCTATTTCTTTCTTTAGGGTTCTGTAGTTTTCATTGTATAGGTCTTTCACCTCTTTTGTTAGGTTGATTCCCAAGTATTTTATTTTTCTTGAGGTTATTGTGAATGGAGTGTTTTTCCTCATTTCCGTTTCAGAAGTTTTGTCACTGATATACAGAAATGCCTTTGATTTATGTGTGTTAATTTTATATCCTGCCACTTTGCTGAATTCATTAATTAGTTCTAGTAGTTTTTTTGTAGACCGTTTTGGGTCTTCTAGGTATAGAATCATGTCATCCGCAAATAGTGATAATTTAAGTTCTTCTTTTCCTATTTTTATGCCTTTAATTTCTTTCGTCTGTCTAATTGCTCTGGCCAGTGTTTCGAGAACTATATTGAATAGAAGTGGTGATAGGGGGCATCCCTGTCTTGTTCCAGATTTTAGAGGGAATGCCTTCAATTTTTCTCCATTCAGAATGATGCTAGCCTGAGGCTTAGCATAGATAGCTTTTACAATGTCGAGGTAAGTTCCTGTTATCCCTATTTTTTCTAATGTTTTGAACATAAAGGGATGCTGTACTTTGTCAAATGCTTTCTCTGCGTCTATCGAGATGATCATATGGTTCTTATCTTTAAGCCTATTGATGTGGTGGATAACATTTATTGATTTCCGTATATTGAACCATCCTTGCATCCCAGGGATGAATCCTACTTGATCATGGTTCACAATTTTTTTGATATGTCTTTGTATCCGATTCGCCAGAATTTTATTGAGGATTTTTGCATCTAGGTTCATTAGAGATATTGGTCTGTAGTTTTCTTTCTTTGAGGTGTCTTTGTCTGGTTTCGGAATCAGGGTGATGTTGGCCTCATAGAATGAATTTGGAAGAGCTCCCTCTTTTTCTATTTCCTGAAATAACTTGAAAAGTATTGGTATTAATTCTTCTTTAAAGGTTTTGTAGAACTCCGCTGTATACCCATCCGGTCCTGGACTTTTCTTGGTTGGAAGTTTTTTGATTGCTTCTTCTATTTCATCTATTGATATTGGTCTGTTTAAGTTGTGAGTTTCCTCCTGACTCAGTCTGGGCAAATCATATGACTTAAGGAATTTATCGATGTCTTCACTTTCTTCTATCTTATTGGAATATAGGTTTTCAAAATAATTTCTAATTGTTTTCTGTATTTCTGAAGCGTCTGTTGTAATATTGCCTTTTTCATCCCGTATGTTAGTGATTTGAGTTCTCTCTCTTCTTCTCTTCGTTAGTATGGCTAGGGGTCTGTCGATCTTATTTATTTTTTCAAAGAACCAACTTTTTGTTTTGTTAATTTTTTCAATAGTTTCTTTTGTTTCAATTTCATTGATTTCTGCTCTGATTTTAATTAGCTCTTGCCTTCTGCTACATTTGCTATTGTTTTGCTCTTCCTTTTCTAGGGCTTTGAGATGAAGTGTGAGCTCATTTATTTGTTGGTTTTTCCTTTTTTTGAGGAATGACCTCCAGGCAATGAATTTCCCTCTTAAAACTGCTTTCATTGTGTCCCATAGATTCCGATATGTTGTTTCTGTATTTTCATTTATCTCTAAGAATTTTTTGATTTCCTCCTTTATGTCTTCTGTAACCCATTGATCATTCAGTAACATATTGTTCATTGTCCATGTGAAGTAGGATTTTTCCTTCCTTCTTTTATCATTGATTTCCAGTTTCATTCCATTATGATCTGATAGAGTGCATGGTATTATCTCAACCCCTTTGTATTTACCGAGGGTTGCCCTATGGCATAATATATGGTCTATTTTTGAGAAGGTTCCATGTGCTGCTGAGAAAAAAGTATATCCACTTGATGATGGTTGATATATTCTATATATGTCAGTTAAGTCTAGGTTATTGATAGTGATATTGAGGTCAATAGTTTCTTTATTCAACTTTTGTTTGGAGGATCTGTCCAATGGTGAGAGAGGTGTGTTGAAGTCACCCATGATTATTGTGTTGTGGTCTATTTGATTCTTGAACTTGAGGAGAGTTTGTTTTATGAACGTCGCAGCGCCATTATTTGGTGCATAAATATTGATAATTGTTATGTCTTGTTGGTGAATGGTTCCTTTTAACAGTATATAATGTCCTTCCTTATCCCTTTTGATTAACTTAGTCTTGAAGTCGATTTTATTCGATATGAGAATGGCCACGCCTGCTTGCTTACGAGGACCGTGTGCTTGGTATATTTTTTCCCAACCTTTTACCTTGAGTCTGTGTATGTCTTTTCCAATCAGATGTGTCTCCTGGATGCAACATATTGTTGGGTTTGTTTTTTTAATCCATGTTACCAGCCTATGTCGCTTTATTGGAGAGTTTAAGCCATTAACGTTTAGAGTTACTATTGATATATGGTTTGTACTTCCTGCCATGTTTGATTATTTATCTTTTTTTTTTTTTCACCCTAATTTAGTTTGTTTCTCCATGATTAGCTTTCCCCCCTTCCTCTGTCTTTACCGAGGCACTTCCCGCTGATGGTTTTGGTTATTGTTTTCCATTTCTTCCTCGTGTAGAGTTTTGCTCAAGACGCTTTGCAATGCTGGTTTTCTGGCTACAAATTCTTTTAGCTTTTGTTTATCATGAAAGATTTTTATTTCGTTGTCATATCTGAAGCTTAATTTTGCTGGATACAGAATTCTTGGTTGGCATCCATTGTCTTTCAGTGTTTGAAATACGTTGTTCCAGGATCTTCTCGCTTTCAGCGTCTGTGATGAAAAATCCGTTGTCAACCTTATTGGTTTACCCCTAAATGTAATCTGTCTCTTTTCTCTTGTAGCTTTTAATATTTTCTCCTTGTTCTGTATATTGGATAGCTTCATAACAATGTGTCTTGGCGTTGGTCTACTGTGATTTTGTGTGCTCGGTGTCCTGTATGCATCTACAATTTGTATATCTGTTTCCTTTTTTATTTCTGGAAAGTTTTCTGTAATTATCTCATTCAGCAGGTTATTCATTCCCTTGGCATGAATCTCTGTGCCTTCCTCTACCCCGATGACTCGTAAGTTTGGTTTTTTTAAGTTATCCAAAATCTCTTGGATGTTTTTCTCGTGATTTTTTACCAGCCTATCTGAGTTGGCTAGACTCTTTTCAAGTTGATATATTTTGTCTTCATTATCTGACGTTCTGGCTTCTACTTGCTCCACTCTGTTAGTGATAGTCTCGATTGAGTTTTTAATTTGGTTTATCGTTTCCTTCATTTCTAGAATTATTGTTTGATTTTTTTTTAATAATCTCTATCTCCTGATAAAGATTCTTAACTTCTTCTTTTATCTGTTTTTGTAATTCCTTTTCAATGTGATCTTTAAGGTTCCTTTCCATCTGTCTAAGGTGTTCCTTGAGTTCTTTATATGGCCATTTTTCTGATGACTCCAGGTCCTCCTGAATATTTAGGCTGTCCTGCATTGTTTGTACTCCTTTTCTTCCTTGCTTTTTTATGCTCATGATACTTCTTGTTCTGTTTGACTGCTGAGTTACTGTTTACTCTTATAAATTTATTTGATGCTTGGGAGGAGAGGTATTAAAGGGGAAGGGAAGAAGTCACTAAAGAGAGTGAGTGTAGGCAGGTGGGGTTCAAGAGAGGGGGAATAAGAAAGTTGAAAAGAAATGAATAGACAAAAGAGAAAAGTGAGATGAAAGAGAGAAAAAACGAAAAAATAAAAATTTAAAACAAACAAACAAAAAATTATAATGGTATTAAAAAATGGAAATTGAAGTTTAAAAAAAGAATAGTAATAATAATAGAATAAAAAGAATTTTAAAAAATTGAAACCATTGATAAGAAAGTTAAAGAACAACAACAACGTCAACTACAAAAAGTGAAAATTAAAAAAAAATACTAATAATAATCATTAAAAAAAAAGAATAATAATAATAATAATAAATGCAGTCATAGAGCTCGATTAACTTCTCTTCCAGTAGGTGGAGCTATGCCCGCTGGGCCAGGCTTCTCCTCTTGATAGGTGGAAACCGATCACTGTGCCTCAGCTCTTCTTCCCATACTGTGCGAGTCTCCAGTCCTGAGTGCTTAGGTCCTTCTCTTGTGGTTCCTCAATCCAGGCCCCACTCGCCTGTGATGCTTACCACATTACTGGCCACACGCCGGGTCTGCTGCTCCTGGGAGCCCTGTTTTCCAGGATGCCTGGGCACACCCTTTCTGTTTTCCTCCCTCGGACCCCCAGGGCTTGGGGCTGAGGACCCCCAGCGAGTTTGTTTGCCCTCAGGTAGCAACTCCCCTGGTAGCTGGTGCAAGGGACCTCTGTTGTCAGTCCTGGTGGGAGCGATAACCGCGTTTTTGGGCACCGCGCTGGTCCACGACCTTAGCAGCGCCGCCGCGGCCTCCGCTGCTCCTCGGCCCGGTGCCTAGCTCCTGGGGCCCAAGCGGCTGCCGCTGCGGCTCTCCAACCCCCTCCTCCGGAGCACGGGTCCCCTCGCAGGGGGATGCCCAACGACCCCAGAGCAGGCTCTGCCCCAAGGTGCAGCAGGGAACAGGCGACCGAGGCGCTTGAGGCCGTGGTCCAGCCTTCAGAGGACAGGGCTCGGCATGCAGCCCAATTCCAGTCTCTAGATGTGGCTGCTGGACTGTGTAGACAAGGCCATCAAGGCAGCATGCCGAAAGCAAATGGCGGCTCCCGTGGAGTGGGTTTTCGGCCCCGAAACCCCAGCCCAGCCAACAATTTCAGACCACTAACTCTCCCTGTATAGACATTATTCAAAAAAAAAAAAAAAGGGCAGGGTGTACTGAGCTTTCTTTGCCTCAGGTACTTAAGATCCACTGCTGATTACCCATTCAGCTTCTCTGCAGGGGGCGAAGTGAAAGAGGAAGCATATGGGCGCAAAGCGCCCGTGGCTCTGAACAGGAAAGCATCCGGGAGCCAAGCGTCTCTTTTTCAATCTCTTTGTTTTTTCTGCTGCTTGTTCGGGTGGTCCACTACAGACTAATGGTGAAAGGAGCTCTAACAAGCTGTGCAAAGTCTCTATTAAAGCCGCTACTCTGAGCACCAGTTTCAGCACTTCAGCAACCCCCGTATGCAGCCCAGTTCGCTATTTCATAAAGGCTTGGTTAGATTCCCTTCACGTCGCCTCCTGCGCTGGGTGGGTGGGGGGCTGTTTGGCGTGCGGGCGGGGACCCTTATCGCCGCGCTGGGCCCGGCCGCCTGGGGCTGTTTGCAGAACCGGGCAGGCGGCGCCGGAGGCGCCGTTTGGCGGCGGCTGGCAGTGAGACTGAACCCCTGCACCGCGTGGCCAAGATTCACTCGTCTAGGACAAACTGTCACCTCTGATAAACTTACTGATTCCCGGCAGGTCTTCTTTCCACGGAATTTTGCTAGAAGTCCCTCCGTAGGTAGATTCTAGGTGTATTAATGGGTCTTTCTGAACGCGTTACTGTGGAGATACTGAAAATACTGCTTCTTCGCCGGCCGCCATGTTGGGTCTCCCAGAATGGCAGCTATTAAGAACACAAACAACAATAAGTGTTGACGAGGATGTGAGGAAAACGGCACACTCATACATTGCTGGTGGGACTGCAAAACCGTGCAGCCAATATGGAAAGTAGTATCTCCTTACTTGGAGATTCCTTGGAAAGCTGGGAATGGAACACAGAGACTAACCCATATAATTACATTTTACCCAGCTATCCCACTTCTTGGTCTATACCCAAAGGACTTAAAAACAGCATACTACAGGGACACAGTCACATCAATGTTTATAGTAGCACAATTCACAATAGCTAAACTGTGGAACCAACCTAGATGCCCTTCAGTAGATGAATAGATAAAGAAGATGTGGTATATATACACAATGGAATGTTATTCAGCAATAAAAGAGAATAAAATCATGGCATTTGCAGGCAAATAGATGGTGTTGGAGAAGATAATACTAAGTGAAGTTAGCCAATCCCCCAAAAAGAAATGCCAAATGTTCTCTGATATAAGGAGGCTGATTCATAGTGGGGTTGGGAGGGAGAGCATGGGAGGAATAGACAGACTCCAGATAGGGCAAAGGGGTGGGAGGAAAAGGGAGGGGGCATGTGAGTAAAACAATGGTGGAATGAGATGGCTATCATTACCCTAAGTACATGTATGAAGACATTAATGGTGTGAATATACTTTATATACAACCAGAGATATGAAAAATTATGCTCTATATGTGTAACATGAATTGTAATACATTCTGCTGTCAGGTATAAAAAATTAGAATACAAAATAAATAAATAAATAAAATGAAATGTTTAGGTTTTAACCTTAGATTAATTAAAATCTTAACCAGGACATTGAATAATAAAAAAAAAGTATCTGTATGTCCTTTGGTGTCTCTCTTCTTATAAAGCCTCCAATTCAATCATGGACGCTCCACCCTGATGATCTTATTTAATCCTAATCATCTATCAAAGGTCCCATCTCTAAACACCAGTCAGATTAAGTTTTCACCCTCTTAAAATCTCACTGTAGGGATTAAATTCTAATATTAGTTTTGTTAGTTTTGTAGGGAACAAACAACAAACATAGTACTGCCCAAGTCAGGGTAAGACACTGAGAAAGATCAACCTTGTTTTGCTTTTTTATTCTTTTGGGACCCTCAGAGATGTGGACAATATCCACCTACATTGTTTGTGCAAGGGCAACCTGCTGTACTCAGTCCAACAATTCAAATACTAATCTCATCCAGAAACACCCTCATAGACATACTAAGAAAGAATGTTTAATCAGATATCTGGGTATCTGAGGCCCAGATGACACAAAAAGTTAACACTACAAGTTCCCGAAAAATTTCAAATATAAATGCTTATAGATTTGAAACAACTCTGAATTCCATTTTAACACAGATTATGTTTCACATGGTGGCAATTGTGTGTACCCTCCTCCACTGTACATGTCTTTATGAATTTCAAAGCATTATTCGCATGTTTTGTCATCTATAACCCTCTACCCAAACGCACATGATGTCTTTTTAAAATTTTTGTACCAGGGATTGAACCCAAGGGTGCTTAACCACTGAGCCACACCCCCACTCCTTTTTATTTTGTATTTTGAGACAGGGTCTCTTTGGTTGCTTATAGCCTCACTAAATTGCTGAGGCTGACTTTGAATCTATAATTCTCTCGCCTCAGCCTCCTGAGCTGCTGGGATTACAGACCTGTGACACCGTACCTGGTTACACAATTTTAAGCAGTGGGCAGATATCACAAGTCTCATTTCAAAAAAGTATAAATAGATGTTTTAATTCGCTGATACATAAGTGATGGTCCAAAGGACATGGTGACAGAGCCATGTCTACAAATTAAGTTTCAAATTCCTACACCAGTTCTCTCACATCCTATGGCTTACCAAGTAAGCCCTCTATTTTTTTTTTTTTTTAGTGAAGTTCTAATAGTACTATTCTACCTGTACAATAGTATTTCTACAAGAAGATTCTGAAATTCCTTTATATCTCACCTTTGCCTCGCATCTCCCAGGATTCTAATAAAAACGGGAATCCCCTCTCTTTATCTGCGTTTATCCCACATAAGAGGGACAAAGCTAAGACTAGGGTGAAGATCTGTATAGAAGCCAAACAAGGGAAGCAGAGGGAAAATTTGCAAAGGTTCAGGAATTGCGGCTGATGTGGCTTCCTGCTTATCTATCTCCAAAGGCCCCCAGCTGCATCACTGGGCACCCTAGCCACTCACTTCCTTTTCCATCCCCACCATCAGTAGCATCTGAACAGAATCTCGCTCTCCTCCTCTGGGCAATTGACATACAGAATTCAAACTCAGCTTTTCACTTCCTCAGATAAACCTTTTAAAAACACACATATGTCCTTAAAGGGTTTTTTTGTTGTTTTTTAAAGGGTTTATGTTGCTAGTAGCTATGGAGAAAGGGCCAGGAATTGAAAAAGCAAAAAGACTCCACTTTGAGTTTTCCCTCTCCTTAGCTATTTCATATAGATAATATAGAAAAGAAAGGATGATACTTCCTCTACCTCCAAAACCAGTTTTTTCTTTGGGACTATCTGAGACAGAAGATTGTCTACATCTTTTGATGATCTGAGCATTTTATTTCTGGGACGGTGACTTGAAGAGGGGAGGAGTTTGAGGTAAATGGGGAAGTGGGAGGGAGGCTGCCAAGACTCACATTGCGGTGGCTAGGAGCTCGGAACAGCTGCAGGGGCATGCTCTTCCCTGCCTTAGCCTTCAGATTTCATTCTGACCCAGCTGGAAGAGTTGAAAAGCCCAAGGCATCGAGGACCTGGGCCAAAAAAAGGGGCAAGAAGGAGGAGAGATATGAATTCCAGCAATTAGGAGAAAAGGGAGGTTCCCATAGTAGACCCCAGGGAAGAAGAGATGGGAGGGTTGGGCATTTGGCCTCTCAAGCCTGTGTGTGGGCTGGGTGGGGAGGGTGCAATTCAGCAATCTAGGTAACTGAGCAGTCAGGCCTGTAAGGCCAATTGCAAAGCCAGCTTCGGCATATAATATGAATACCATCTGTCTCCCCATGCCAGTAGGAGCACTAATAAATGTTACATGTTGAAACTTTTGCACTAGCTTGTACATAAAAATTCCATATGCCAATTGACTGCACTACATGAATGCATCTGTCAAAAATAAGTCTCTTAGGCAAAATTTAGGACATTCCAAAGCAGCTTTATAACTACTTCAGCCTACAAATGGTATGAATTAACTCTCATAAGCTAAATCTATGCTCACTGAGTGAAGGATTGGATCAAATGTCCAAATAATTTAAGTCAAAAATACCCTTTTGCCTGTATTCTAGAGAGTATCAATAGCAAACTCTTTCCCTACCCAGATTGTACTATCGATCAATTCAATGTTTGATATCATGTTGTGAACATACATTAAATATGGTCAAAGTGATCAATGCTTTATGTGCTATGGGCTTGAAAATGACCACACTTTTCATTTTTACAACATTCTTTATTCAACTAACATTTATAATTTACAATATACATTGATAATATTATAAATAAATCTCAGGTACCAAATATATTTTATTTTGAAA
Source organism: Spermophilus citellus (assembly GCF_964194105.1). Lineage (NCBI taxonomy): Eukaryota > Metazoa > Chordata > Mammalia > Rodentia > Sciuridae > Spermophilus > Spermophilus citellus. The sequence continues at coordinate 227,593,087 of NC_138182.1, forward strand.
AACTTAGTGTATACAATTTTTGAGAGGATCTATTTAGATGTGTTTTCTCCCTGCAATGAATGGAAGATGTATGGAGAAGAATATCTTAGACTAAATCTTTTAGAGTAAATCTTAGATATAAATTAAACTTATATTTATGTGCTTAATCTCAGCTTGCCGCGTCCGGAAAATGGACCGAGTCGGCGGGAGACGTCAGGGTTAACAAATTCACAGGACACCAAGGTTCTTCATCCAGGGAGAGTCTCTCTCTTTATTATCTCAGCTCATACTTATATATTTCTTTCAGACAGAATGGAAAGTTACTGGTAGGCAGAAGCAAGGACGGAGGGGGGCAGGTGGTCCTTGTCGACTCATACTAAGCCTTCAACCAGGAACCTTATCAGACCCAAGCAGGTCAGGACGTTCCCACATGACTGTTATAGGCTGAATATGAAAACAGACACCACAAATCTTTCAAGGCCTTGGGAGCTGGCCTTTTTGGCGTGCATATAAGAAACTAGGGCCGGCACCAAGCCCCGGGGGCCAGGGGGAATCCGAGCCAGCAGTTCCCCCTCTTTTGTTTGTTGCACGCCAAAGGGAATCAAGTAGCCCCTGTCTTAGGTCGTTCACTATCCTTACACTGCTTACCCGTCTTTGGGGAGGCCCCATTCCCCTGTCTTAGGTTGCAGTGCAAGCGTGAAAGTTGCCCGTCTCTGGGTACTACAAGATCAGCTTGTTGTAGTCAAGGCGTTCAGTGGTATCTATTCAGCCAGTCATTATTGGGTTTTTAATTGGTTCTGGTTCGACAAGGCATAGAGTCAGAGGAGAGGAATAAAGAAGAAAAAGAAGGGGGCAAAAGGAGGAAGGCATGAAGCAGGGATCATTGTAGAAAAATCATCTTCGAATCGGTCGGAGACAAACTTCAGCAAAATCATCCTTGGTTTGTAGGTGTTGATAATGGACCTGTATTGGCTTAGAAGTCAGAATGTTAATTTGATCTTTAATAAATTGTGTCACTCTCTTAACTAGGCAGGGGCCTACAGCAACTATAAGAAGGAGACCGAAAAGCGGTCCCATTACAGTGGATATCAAAGGAGTTAGCCATGGGGTATTTTTAAACCATTGTTCAAACCATCCTTGTTGTGCTTCAAACTCCTTTTGTCTTTTAGCCAATCTTTCCGTGACCTTTTCCATAGTTTCATGGACTACCCCAGTATGATCTGCATAAAAGCAACACTGTTCCTTTAAAGCCACACATAACCCTCCTTCCCTTAGGAACAATAAATCTAATCCCCTCCTATTTTGTAACACAACTTCAGAGAGGGAGGTGAGGGACTTTTCCAAGGCGGTAATTGACTTGGCCATGGCTGTTAAATCCTCATTCATAGCCATTTGTAAATTTAGTAATTGACCTCCCTGGACATAGGCGGCTGTCCCGGTTCCTATTCCAGTTGCTATTCCGCCTATGCCCAATAGGAGGGCAATAGTCATAGTTATTGGTTCTCTGGGGAGCCGAGTATGTCCCTCAAGGTGTCCCAGGACATAGTCTGATCCATGATAAGATATCCTCGGCCATAATTGTATCAGCACACAGAAATCAGTAGTTGTATTTAGGACTGCCATGGAAACACAGGGAGTTAACCCAGTAATGTAAGCAAATTAGGACCCTTTGGGACCCCACATATAATCAGATTGGGATTGATTTATTAGTCGGGTGATGTTGCAGAGATGGCACCTTTCCCAAGCAAACCTCTTGTCCCATGACCTCCGTGATAGTTAACTTATAGCTGGGCAGAGAATAACATTTGGGATCTGCAGTGGTATTAGAGGATAATTTAGACAGTATTGCTACCCCTTCATAATAGGGCGGCCTGGAGGTCAAGCATAGCCAGCAATCTTGGGTCCTGTTAGGATTAGTGGCATTGAGAGCGAAAAAGGCTCCTCGGACCAAATTAAGAAGACGATCTCCAGTTCCAGGGTGTATGGGCTCAGGGGTATAATCAAAGGTTTGATAGCCCATAGTTATTGTTTGACCGCTGGGGGAAGGTTTTACTGTTGGGGCTGTGGGCTGCTTGGGTCCAGATGGGGCCTTTTGGTCTCCGAGCACCTGATTAGGTCCTATTAGACTTCCAGTAGGCTGTTCTATGGTCAATTTGAGCCAAAAAAGCAGGCCAGGATTGTACTGTCCGGGGGTGTAAATACGCAGCCCCCAGAGATATCCTTGAGTCCAATCTGGTTGTTGTTTTCCATTGGAAGTAAACTGAATAGTAATATTTGATTCTCCCTCTATTGTTTGCCAGAAGTGGGCATAGTCATTCCTGGGTGAATTCTTAAGACAATACCCATTACTAAAGGTTTCACATCCCCACGAGGCACAATAATAGGCCTTAGGTCCCTGGCAGCATCTATATATTTCCCCCTCCTTTATTTTTTTGTAGATAAATTTTTAAATGTTGATGGGCTCGTTCCACAATTGTTTGTCCCTGGGGGTTATAAGGAATACCTGTTTTGTGTTCAATCTCCCATTGGGTGCAGAACCGTTGAACTGTTTGGCTTATATATGCGGGTCCATTGTCTGTTTTGAGACAACGTGGACTGCCCATGCAAGAGAAAGCTTTTAAGAGATGTCCAATAACATCTTTGGCCTTTTCCCCAGTGTGTAATGTAACAAAGATATAGCCAAAGTATGTATCAATAGAAACATGTACAAAAGACAGCTTACCAAAACTAGGGAAGTGGGTAACATCAGTTTGCCAGATATCAGTGGGGTGTAAGCCTCTAGGGTTAACACCCAAATTGGGAAAATGAAGAAATGGAGCACATACTGGGCATAGGGAAACAATTTGTAAAGCTTGATCACGCGAGCATCCTGTGCGGAAGCGTAAAGATTGTGCATTTAGATGGAATTTAGCATGGAGTTGTGAGGCCTCATCATACTTGGTTATGGTGTATACTAGGCCCATATTATAAGTGGCGGCATCTGCTTTAGCATTACCCTCCGCCAGAGGCCCAGGGAGCTCTGAGTGTCCTCGGATATGTCCAATGAATAAAGGATCTCGTCTAGCCCAAACAAGAAGTTGAACTGTTTGTAATTGTTCCATGATAGTAGATTGCCTGCCAATATAAGGGGCTGTTTCAATAACTGAGGCTAAATTAGCAACATAGAGACTATCAGTATACACATTAAGTGGGATGGAATTGTATAGTTTAAGGGCCATAATTAGAGCCTCAACTTCTGATCTTTGGGCAGACAGTTTAGGAACAGGGTGTTGAATTACTTGAGATCCATCAAAAACAACAGCAAACCCCCCTTTTGCTCCGTCTGTATAAACAGTCTGAGCTCCCGGGATAAGTTCCCCTTTAATAATTTTAGGAAAAATAATAGGACATTTTTTAAGGTCTTCTAGAAGTTTATGTCGGGGAGAGTGATTATCAATTTGACCTTTGAAATTACAAAGGAAGAGACACCAAAGATCATGTTCTTGTTGTAATTTTAAAATCATATCCTGGGTATAAGGTTGAATGAGAATGTCAAAAGTTTTTCCAAACAGTGCATCACCCAAATATTTGGCTTTCCAGATCAGATTTATCACTAGTTCATAAAAGGGAGTTATTACCCGAGAGTTAGAAGCGGGTAAATGGACCCAATAGATGGGACCTGTTTGCCAAAAGACTCCAGTCGGGGTGAGTTTTGACGACAGAACAATGAATAACAAGGACTGGGAGTAGTCCACCTGCGTTACCTGTATCTCTTGTAAGGCTGTCTCTGTCAATCTAAGTGCCTTCAAGGCTTCTGGAGTAGGTTTTCGCAGGGAGGTGGGTGAGGGGCCTCCTCTCAAAAGGTCATACAGGGGTTTAAGTTAGTAGTTCAATATACTTAATGTTTAATCAACAATGTGAATTTATTTACCAAACTTAATCTTTATCTTAAACAGTAAGAATTATTAGGCAATAAGGATCTTTCTTTAAAGAAATAAACTTACATTTTAATAGGTGTTTATCATGTCAAAATATGGACAAAATTTTTGCTCACATTAGTATAGTTAAATTAGGAAAATAACCTGAAATACCCTTAAATTAATTATAGTCAGTTTAGTATATATAAATCTTTTTTTTAATTGTTCTAACTTTTTACATCATCTGTTTAGATACCAATATAAAAATTCCCCATTTTTTTTTTTTTTTTTTTTTTTTTTAAACTTAGGAGAATGAATATAAAGACCTTGTTTTACCCAAAGATGATTTCTTTCCTCTTTTTAGGATCCATGTGTGCCTTTTCTTTGTTGAAGCATCTTTTTCTTTTAAAAAGAAAATATACTTTGGAACAATTTCTGAAAACCTTAGAATCTATAAACAAATTATTATACTTTGATAAGAAATATCAATGAAAATATAGTTAAAACCCTTAGATATTTTGTAGAAATAATTATAATAATTTATCATTTTATGAGTTTAAACAGTAACTTTGAGAATTAGAAACTATTTGATTGCATTTTCACTTAAAAGCAAATTTATAGTAAACACATTTATCTCAAATATCTGTAACTGGAAAGGTAGAGTATCTGATAAATGTAAATATAAAACATAAATTATGAGTTTCCTGTTGAAGAAAAACAATTAGGCAGATATATATTAACTAATCAATTAGGCATGTGCTAATTAATTTATAGATTAACAAATATAGGTTATTTAAATATCTAAAAAATATATATTTAAGAATAAGAACTTAACTTATAATTGTATTAACTTTATGTAACCACGTGGTCTTAAAATATTTGGATCTATTTTAATTTATTTTTAACTAGGAGTGCACTCTTCTATGTGACGTCACTTGATGTACTGAAATAAGATCCTTGAGTATACATTTTTATTTTTATAGTTAGCAATTAGAATAAGGATTTTTTGGTCATCACAGGAACTTTGCCGGCTTGTTCCTGTGGCAAGCAAATGCATCCTCATAACTTCCAAAATTAAAAGTAAAATATAAAGAAGCATATTTGATATCTCTCATCAATAGAACATTATTTAGTAACACAACTATAAAGAAAAAGTCAGGTTATTTAACTTAGAACTAGCTTAAATTTAGGACTGTAACATAGAAACTTGTAGAATTAAATTTTGTCTGAAAAAGATATCTTTCGTTAGCATTTACAGGTAGGCATCTTTTAAAAATACAGGCTCTGAGTAGCTCCGGTAGAAATCTGAAACACAGCAGTACAGGTTAGTGGCTGGAAGGCGGGACCAGAAGTCCTGTCTGAGTGACTGTGGAAGAACCAATCGGTAGCCCCCAAGAGTGTGGAAGGTGGGACCAGGAAGCCGCTCTTCGGGCCAGGCACCCCATGGTTACCATGGTGATGCAAACAACATGGAGTCCGCTGCTCATTTTGGAGGCAAAAGTTCCCCAAGTTTTCCTAGCCGATTACATTTTGTTTGATTTTGTCTGCATTTTTCCCTGCCTGGCTAAGATCTTACTGCGGTAGCAGCTTGTTCTGTCTCTGTACTGCCCCATACACTCTGGCTTCCAGGCCCGGGGCGGGCCCTTGTTCCCGTTTCCCGACGATATGGGGTTTCCATCAATGTCCCATCTGGACTGGCATTTATTACCCCAGTGTCTGCCTTTACGGCAGCGGGGACAAAGTCCAGGTTTATCTCCGCCAGGATTGTTATGAAATTCCGGGCAATCTCTTTGTAGGTGACCCCTTTTGCCACATTTAAAGCATTCCCTCAGGTTAACCCTTTGATTGTTAGATTTTTGAAAACCAGTCTTAAGGGCCGCGGCCAGAACTTGACCAGTGATATGGGGCCCATCTATATCCTTGCATGCTCTAATCATATCATCAACACTTTTGGCTCGTGAGGACTTTATGGCATTTTGGCAGTAGGTATTAGCATTTTCATAAGCCAATTGCTTAATCAAAGGCATGGCCTGTTCCAGGTTTGGGAATATTTTTCCCGCTGCCTGCATTAGGCGGGCTGTAAAGTCTGAATATGGCTCAGAAGGTCCTTGAGAGATTTTTGAAATTTTAGCCTCTGTTTTGGAGACGGGTAAGGCCTTCCAGGCATGCACAGCAGCTGCGGCAATCTGAGCGTAAACGCCTGGGTTAAAATTTATCTGTTGGTCAATGGTGGCATATTGCCCAGTCCCCGTCAACATTTCTGCATTCCTCTGTGGATGATCTGCATTCTGATTAATTTGGGCCAACTCACGGCATCTCTCATGATATTCACTTTCCATAACAAAAAATCTCCTCCTGATAAGATAGCCCTACAGAGTTGTTGCCAATCATTAGGAGCCAACTGATTAGCTGAGAAAGACTCAAAGAGGGTTAATGTAAAGGGAGCATGAGGCCCATAATTTGTAATTGCCTCCTTAAGTTGTTTGATATCTTTAAAGGCTAAAGGAAATGCACTCTGGCTGGCTGTCCATCGGTATCCAGGTTTTCAATTACTGGAAAAGTTTGGGCCGTCTTAGGCTGCCACTGAACCTCTCTTCCCCCCCCACCTTCTGGGGTTGTCCTCGTCCCAATCGGGGTTATAAGGAGGGAGCACAACAGGGATCGGGGCCGTAGGTGCCTTAAATCTTGACTTCTTCATTTGACCCTCCAGTTCCTTTATCTCCCTTTCCAGTTCCTCCTCCTGCCAGCTGTTACCATGGAGCCCAGTTAGTAACTCCCTTATCTTAGAAATGTACTCAGCACTGTGAAGCCCAGCTCAAGGCTAGAGGCCTTGTTTACATATTTTTGTGAAAAACTAGTAAGGGAGTATCTAACTCCTGCCTGGAGTGCTGATCTTTTCAGACAGTAGCCAAATAAAACAGGGCAATATGAAAATAGGAAATTTATCCACATTGAACTTTTTTGTAGAGATTCTTTTGTTGAAAATCCTAAAATAAGCCATGGTGAATATTTTGGAGAAGGTCAGTTAAGACTTTTCTGTGGGCCTATTAGGGAGGGGGAAGATGAGAAGGCAGGGTTGAGAGCAGCTAGGGTGGATCTAAGAATGAAGAAGGAGATGTGAAAGAATAATGGGAAAGGGGTAAGGACTCTGCCATTTGCTCTTCCTGGACCTGGTCAAGGACTTGTTCACATTCTGCAGGCTGTTCCTTAATCTTTATTTTATCTATTAACAAAGCATCTTTAACCAATCTCCATAAAGAGAAAGTGGCGATTGGGATACTTTCCGGACCTTGATCCCTCAACAATCTTTGTAAATCACATCTGACTTGATCCCAATCATTGTTATTAAGAAATCCCCCTGTCAGAAACCAAGGACATGCCTGGGCAATAACTTCAACGAATTCTGTTGCAGTTTTTGTTTTTATTCCTGTTCCTTGTGTGTTTAGTAGCTCTCTGAGTTCGTTGGCCAGACGAACTTTGGCTGCTGAGTTACCCATGGTAGCTACCTGTTCTTAGTTTAGATTTCAACTTTTCCCCTTCTCTTATGGAAGGCTTCTTTTTCCCCTTCTCTTTACGAAGGTTTCCCCTTCTCTTTACGAAGGTTTCCCCTTCTCTTTACGAAGGCTTTGGAAGGACCCCTTCAGGCTTCTAATCCTCCCTCTTCGTGGAGGGAGCCCTGTCCGCTTACCTCCGTTTTCCGGTCTCGGTGGGACCTCCAAATGCCGCGTCCGGAAAATGGACCGAGTCGGCGGGAGACGTCAGGGTTAACAAATTCACAGGACACCAAGGTTCTTCATCCAGGGAGAGTCTCTCTCTTTATTATCTCAGCTCATACTTATATATTTCTTTCAGACAGAATGGAAAGTTACTGGTAGGCAGAAGCAAGGACGGAGGGGGGCAGGTGGTCCTTGTCGACTCATACTAAGCCTTCAACCAGGAACCTTATCAGACCCAAGCAGGTCAGGACGTTCCCACATGACTGTTATAGGCTGAATATGAAAACAGACACCACAAATCTTTCAAGGCCTTGGGAGCTGGCCTCTTTGGCGTGCACACAAGAAACCAGGGCCGGCACCAAGCCCCGGGGGCCAGGGGGAATCCGAGCCAGCATCAGCTCATATGTTAATGCTAGGAATTGGATATTTTGTTTTTTTTTCCTCCCCTCAAATTTATTTTTTTATGTGTGTGTGTTCTTTATAACTGTTACAAGCTATTTTTTAAAAATCAGGTACAAATAGTGAATTATAATTGCAGGATCTTCAAATATCTCAACATGTGAAAAGACTCTAACAGGACAATATGAAACAAGTGTGAATACAAATCACACCTTCATCTCAGAAAACAAGAACTGGATGGGGCAGAAATTCAGCATATGAGCAGGATATATGAAGAAAGGCTCAGGGATTTCAGATCCCTACTCAGTAGGCTTCAGAAAGTTATTCAGGCTGCCCTCCTCCTGTTTCTTGTAATCTCAGACTATCTCTAGATGAATGCTGTCCAAACAGGGGGAGAGGTATCCTTTATCGTCTGTGTGTCACACTATTATATTCACATATGAAAATCTCGTTTTAACAATATATTGGAGGGATCTGGAGACCAGCTTGGTGAACAAAATTGTGCCTGCTCATCAAGGATTCCTAATGCAGTAGGGTAACTGAGTCACATGAGTTCCAATTAAAAGAATCTGTAGTAGGTGTGGCCTAGGAAAGGAAAAGCTCTGAGGGGCCATTTGTTATGGAAAAAATATTAACTACTGTTTCCAAATATTTGAGGCTCGGCCATATGAAAGAAAGATTAAATCTGGTGTGGGAAAATTAGAACCAATAAATGAGGCTTACTAGAAGACTGAGTTCAGCTATAAAAGTTGCTCTTAAAGCTATCAGAATATGCATCCTCAATGAAAGTAATATTTTTCCAAGGGAGCAAAAACTGATTCTTGGGGAGGAAGCATGAAGAAAACCCTAGATGTCACAATGGTTTGAGGCCCTCCAAACATCATTCCTACTCAACAAAAGCTTGTGTTTTTTTCCTTAGTTATTAATTTCTCTTGTTGGACTTTATTAGATATCACAAGGGGGGTGATTAAGAAAAACAATGTTAAAAATATTCTTAGGGGAACAATAATTCTTAAAAGTTAAGATGCTTTGAATTAATGCTACCTAAGCATCTTGGCAAGAAACTATTTTGCTACTGTTTTTTAAGGATGAATTCTAGCCAATATTTCAATATAATAGCTTTGGCATTGACATGGAAGATACATAAAATGCATGCAAGATCAGTATTAAAACTATGATGAGTGGCTGTGATTGGAGAATTTTCTCTAAATTGATGGCTCAGTCTCAAAGTTTTTGATCACGAGAGATAGCTTGTGTATGCCTATTGGTTACCATTGTCTGTTTTGAAGAGGTTGTCTATATTTGATTCTTGTCGCTCTTGTGTGTGACTTGAGCTTTGAGAATTAAAAACAGTCTATATTTTTCTATTTAAAATGGTTTAAGTAAATATTTAATGATGGTTAAATTTATTCAATCATCATTAAATACATCAAGAACTAAAAAGAAAAAAGTCAATAATATCTGAATAAATACCAAATATATAATTAAATTATAAAGTTATTTTTTCATATCAAGCAAAAGTTAAAAATTAGTATTTATAAAATAAATTATTTTCAATAACTTTATTTTTGATGGAAATATAACAGTTTTATTTTTTAAGAATTTGATACTTTGCTTTTATCATCTACTTATATAGATTGTCAACATATATGAGACATTATAATTGTCAGAAAATAAATTATATTAAACATTGTGCAGCAAAAACAGTTATAAGGTAGTTAAATGTTAGTAGCTTTTTTTTTAATTTAACTAAAATTTTAACTTAAGATTTTATTTCTTTTTTCTTAACCCTGTCATGAATTTAAAAAGTAAACTATATTTGCTCTTCCTGTTTAAAGCATAGATATACATACAGGACATGAACACATATGTTTTAGTTAGCTTTTCATTGCTGTGACTAAAATACCTGACAAGAATAATTTAGAGGAGGAAGTTTATTTGACTCACAGTTTCAGAGGTTCAGTCCCTGGTCAGGTGAGGCAGAATATCATTGTGGAAGGGTGTGGCAGAGGAAAGCAGCTCAGAAAGAGCTTCCTCAACCAGAACAAAGTGTAAACCCAAAAGGCACACCCCCAGTGATTTACTCTTTCCGGTCACAATCTACCTGCCTATAGTTATACCCAGTTAATCCATATCAGTAGCTTAACCCACCAATTAAATTACACTTCTCAGAATCTGTTTCACCTCTGAAAATTCTTGCCGTCTCACACATAAGCTCTTGGAGGATGCCTCATTATCTAAATCATAACAACAGATATAGTGTACCTGTGACATTAAAAAATTTCATGAAGAGGAGGCGAGTAAGAAAAACAATGTTAAAAATATTCTTAGGGGAACAATAATTCTTAAAAGTTAAGATGCTTTGAATTAATGCTACCTAAGCAACTTGGCAAGAAACTCTTTTGCTACTGTTTTTTCAGGATGAATTCTAGCCAACATTTCAAAATAAGAATGGATTTATTCATATTCTCTTCTTGACCTCACATTACCTTTTTTGCTGTTTTACTCCTCCATGCTGATGAGTGTCTTCTGGCTTACTCTCTTGTCAAAAGCACAGTCCTGCTCCCTAGCTCCTTGTCACCAGTGTGGGTAGGTGATACAGGCTGGTATTGTTTTGAACCTGAGATATTAGTCCTGGACCAACACTTTTGGTTTCACTTTCATATTCTTAGCTAAATTGTGAATTACCATTTACCCAAAGATATGTGTTTAATTTCCTTTTTTTTTGTCTGAAATCTCCACAAGGTTTGCTATGAATGTTAATATTATAAATTAATTATGTGACATTCTATATTTTCAGGTAACTTGTTATTAAGATACTATACTCTGACAGGCAATAAACATGAATCTACATTTAGGAAATTCTCCTCCGGCCTCCATAAGAAATATCTGTTGCTAACTTATGTCAGATAAATAGACGGTGAAATTGACTTAGATATTTTTATTATAAAGTATGTCCTCCACAACTATTTTTTAAGTCGAAGTATATTATATTGATTAATCCTATTGTAATCTGTTTGTAAGGTTTTGATCAATGAATGCATTCACTAGCAACAAAAGTTGATGAGTATTACTAAGGAGTATATCACATTTAATAAGCGAGTACTCAATAATCTGAAATGTACCGAATAACTGATTTTTTATTTCATTTAAAAAGTATTATTTTAATTATATGTATTTATGTGTTTTGGTGGGGTAATATGATACATATATACAATGTAAAATGATCAAATCAGGATGGTTAGCATTCTCATCTCCTTAAACATTTAAACTTATTTTTTGACTAGCACATAATAATTGTACATATTTAGGAGACACAGTATGATATTTCAACACATGTATCTAATGTGTACTGGTAAAATCAGGGTAATTAATGTTTCCATCTCCTTATTACTTTGTGTTTAGAGCCTTTCTTCTAGTTATCTGTAACATATATAATAGACTTTTGTGAAATATAGTAACTCCACTGATTTTCACTGTTCAAATGCTTTATCCTTTAAAAAAATTACAAAATTTTAAAGGCCTGAATATAAGAAACAGAACATGATTCCTTCAATTTTTTGATATACAGTGAGTTAACAGCAACCATTTTTCTATGAAAGAAGTTACTGAAGAGCATACAAACTAATGGAAGTTGAAGTCTCAGCCTGCTATCATTTGATCAGCCCATGAATGATAGTTAAAAATGGAAGTCTTAATGAGTCTGAATTCACCAGGAAGAATCAGGTTGAGATATACCACATTGAGGACATACCAATGGATGAATTTAGGAAACGCTAAAGATAGAGGGCAGGGAACTAGGGGCTAGGATTTGTGGTATGAATTCACAATTCAGCAGAGACTCAATTATTGAAGCTCAGAAAATAGCTGTGCTTTCCAGAAGAGGGGTGGTGGTGGGGAATGTGAGGATCCTGTAAAAAGTCCAAGATCAAGGGGAGAAGGGGAACCTAAAAAAGTAGGTGAAACAATGAGCCAGTCCAGCCTCAGAGAAAAAGACAAAGAACACAAGGCCATATTCCAAGTGCCTGTATCTTAAAACTGTTGAGAAGGTGGCAAGAAAAATCTTATAAAGGAGATTTTGCTAAACAGGGAATAGGAAAATCTTTGTTTACATTATATGTTGTATGTTAAGTCATTTAGTGGGTAGGGCTTTATTTTGATCCTAGTTAATAAAAGACAGATTTCTGGAGTCTGCTTTTACAACCAAGTATGGCCACTGTTTCTGAGCAGCTGGAAGTCATGCTTGGCTCAGTCTCTGTGGGGGAGCCATGACTTGCCACCAGTTGTGCATCCAGATTTTGTGGGGAGTAGAAAGCAGAATGGAGTAAAAATACTCCATACAAATTACAAAGCAAAGATAGGGTTTTTTAATGTACATATTTTGATACCTATGATTATAATATTAGCAAAATTTGCTATGTTCTAAATTTTTAAATAAAATTTTAGCATGGACTATTACTTCTGTAACTAAAAACATTCTGTTGAGCTGTCATGTTTTATATTATTAAACCTTGATTTTGTTCATATCTAAGCTACAGCTATCAACTAAATAGTGTTGAAGTCTCTTAAAAGGGATCTACTTAACCCACTTCACAAATTGCCATTGATTTAATGAATAGTCCAAGTCCATCAAGAAGAATAGCTCTGAATTGTCTACAACCAGACCTAGTTGAGAATCCACTGTACTCTATCCTATCATATACCAGCTTCCACACTTCATTCTGGCATGATCTTTTGTGGCTCTTTTCCAAGTTTAATGGTCTCTTGTTTAACACTCTTTAGGACCCTTCCATTCATTTCTCAATGGAAGTCCTTAACATTTCTTCCAGGGTCCCTCATAATTGCTCCTTTGTCCTTGTAACCTCATCTCCTGACACTTTTACATATGCATGGCTTTGAAACTTCAGTCATTCATATATTATCTTCACAATACCTGCCATACCTAAGAGCCAAATGAACTATAGTATCTACCTAGTACTTTTAAAATAGATCAATTTTAATTATTCAAATAAATGATTTTTTTAAAAATCTACCAAAAATAGCAAATTAGTTTTAGTTACCTTAAAGGGAAGATTTTTTTAAAAAAAATGTCTTCCTAGATAGCACAGCCACATGAAGTTCTGCATTTAAGCCAATTCTCTCTTTAAAGGGAGATTAGCGCATGTCACAAGGGTGTTATACACCATAAGGGGGAATTTCTCCTTACAAAATGTAGAAAAAGAATTGAAAAGAGTATAATTCTATCCCTTTGTAATGACTTATCTGTGAGCCAGAATAAAATCTGAATATTAAGTTTTACAAATGTCCAGACCTTTGGAAAACACTACTCTAGCCTTCTTAAATTGCTTTGTGGTTTCAAATTTTATTATTATGTACCTAATATACTCTGCTTTCATTTGCAGTTAGTTGATTTCTTCAGCTCTTCAGGAGCCAGGGAATTATTCCCTAGAGTGCAGTTGCAGGTGAAGTTGTTGTGATGCCCCCTTGTGTTAGCCGGGGTTTTCCACAGAAACATGAACAATAGAGTAAACACACACACACACACACACACACACAAGTATTCATAACAAAATGAGGAGATACTCATGACAATTACAGTTCTCACTTTTGTAACTGATCATGTGGTTAGACCTGGTATTTAAAACTACCTTCTTCCACTATATATTGTATTCCCTTGCTTTGGGGGTAAACCTCAACTGCAATGGGTTTTTACCCTGGAGGGTCTGGGTCATTAGTAGTCCTGCCCGGATTAGACTGTAGTTTTCCATTGACTTAATCATAGGGTCTGGTATTACTAAGAGACTCTAATCCCTTAGAGTCTTGCTTTCCTTCCAACACAACTCTTCCTTGCCTCCATTGCTGTCCAGTTTCTCCTGGTAATGAGGATCAATCACCCAGTCAATACCAAAACTCCCTTTTTACCTGTTGACTCAGAAGCATGAGAAGTCCAAAGTGTTTAGGTGGCCATCTCAACTTTCAGTTCAATAGGATCATTATTGTTTCTCCTGAGGGAAGGATCCTTCCCACTGGAAGGAAGACCTCAAGGCCAGCAGAGCATAAAGTCATGAGAACAAAAAGCAAAAATTTTTCTAGTGGGTTACTGGGTATAATAAAGAGTGGTACCATTCCTATTTCCACCCTTAATTTCTGGACTGTGAATCCTGCCTACGGAAGAAGCAGCACCATATTTTGAATGCTGGTTCAGAGCCTCTGAATTTTGTCCCAAACTCCTGCTGTAACTGGGTCTTCAAAAGAATATTCCACTGTTCTATCAAACCAGCTTCTTCAAGATGGTGAGAAACACAGTAAGACTCATGAATTCCATGAGTGTGAGCTCATAGCCACACTTTTTTTACTGTGAAATAAGTTCATTGATCAGAAATAATGGTTTGTGGAATACTATGACCATGGATAAGGCATTTTGTAAGTCTATGGATGGTAATTTTGTTAGAAGCATTGAATGCAGAGAAGGAAAATCTATACCTAGAATGTATTTTTCATGAAGGCTTTTACCTGGAATCTCCCAACAAAATAGCCCTCACTCGACATGTTAGGGAACCAGTTGCTAAGTATAACTATTCTAATTATGAATTTTGAAAGTGCCAAATAATCATAGGATAGGGTCTGGGACCCACTGCACCTAGTGTGAAATGAACCTGAGTTAAAACTCCAATAATCACCTGATTTCCATAAGCTCTTTGTGTGTATGTATGCACTGGGGATTGAACCCAGGGATGCTCAACAACTGAGCTACATCCCCAGCCTTTTTTTTTTTTTTTTTTTAACATTTTATCTAGAGACAGGGTCTCACCGAGTTGCTCAGTAAATTGCTGAGGCTGGCTTTGAACATGCAATTCTCCTACCTCGGCCTCCTGAGCTGCTGTGATTATGGGTTACACCACTGCACCCAGCTCATAAGCTCTTACTCCTTTGGGTGACTACAGTGATGTTTAGCATCTCCTACTAAGAGTCAGTTCAAAGCCAGTCCTGGAAAGTTCTGAAAAGATCTGATCATTTCCAGTTACCCTGATACATGATACATAGCCATCGGTCCATTGGTGAAGGCTGGGAGAAAGATAAACAGTATAAATTTTTGATAGTATATTGGTGTCTTTCCTCAAGGGGACATGGTCTACCCTCAATTCAATGGATTCTGAATCTGTAAATTAGCTCCTGAGAATTCAATGAAGAATGATCTCTCTCTCTCTCTTTCTCTCTCTCTCTCTCTCTCTCTCTCTCTCTCTGTATGTGCATATGTGTCTCCATTCAAGGCTTTTGTTCACTTGACCTAAAACATTTCAGTTTATACATATCATGTAAAAATTTATCCAACTTCCTTCCTATATATTTCTTTCTAAAAACATTGTGATCATCAATATATTGAGCTTGTATGCTGAGGGCCATTACGAAGTAGGAATGACGCATCGAAATTTCCTTGCCAGCGTACCCCATGTTAATTTCGCTGTTGACCTTGCATGTGTGTTTGAGAAAGGTGACCCTGCTCAATGACCAGGGTGGATCCAGGATTAGGGTGTGTCCTGCAGTTTGAGGAAGTATCCCGCTCCTTGGGTTAAGGGCGTTCCCAGTTTAAGACCTTGGGTTTTAGGGAAGTTCGATGTTGAGGATTATTGCTGCTGGAATTAGGGCGTTCCTCCTGCCTGAGCTCCCGTTGAGTTCTCGTGAGATTCAGAGAGCACTTTGGGAAGAAAGCCTCGTGGAGTAGGTGAATTGGGGGGCAGCAGAACTGGGATTGCCCCAGAACGTGTGTGGAGGCCGGTGTGAGTTCGGGAATAAAGAATTGCTGTTTGAATCTACAAAGCTGTGTGGTGGCTCGTGATTCTGTGCCCAGCCAAGACTGCGGCACTTGTATGAATCAGGCTATTCTGATGGTTGCTTTGACTCAGTTATCTATTCTGATAAAAATGTCTACCTTTTTGTGGGGTTGAATGCTGCCACTTGGCCCTTGGGGTCCAAGTTATTTCCACTGCATTGAGGTTTCTCAATTCAGGGGCTCCAGTTCCCACTGTAAGGTCTGGCTTACAGAGAAGAGCAATCACTGAGCTCTTCAAGAATGCTTAGACTCCTCTCACAAACTTGCTTCTCACAGCACTGGTGAAAGGTAATGCCTTCTGGGCCCTTCCAATATGGGTGAGTAAATCTTAAATAGCAAACCCACTAACATTCAAATGTTCCTAAGGCTTTGAATCACTTCTTTACACCAAACCAAGGGTCTGGCATTTCCAGTTCACTCATTGCAGGCCACATTTTGGGTCCATGTTTCAAGTAAACTGTTAAGAGTTTTTTTTTTGTTTGTTGTTGTTGTTGTTGTTTTTTGTGGTACCAGGGATTGAACCCCAGGGGCGTTTAACAATCCCTTTTTGTATTTTATTTAGAGACAGAGTCTCACTGAATTGCTTAGGACCTCACTGAGTTGCTGAGACTGGCTTGGAACTCACAATGCTCCTGCCTCAGCAGAGCCACTGAAATTACAGGCATTTGCCACCATGTTTGGCTTAAGAGCCCTTTTAAACTCTCCAAATGGCAACATAATCTCTGCTTAGTGAGCCCCTATCAATAAATTTGGCCTGAACCAACTTCATGTTCTTTTCACCATTTTCTCACACACGGTTGTATACATTCTAATGTGTTCCCCAGATTTTTGTCTATATAAGTTAGAAAATTCAAGCAGTTCTTCGAGAGTGTAGAGCACTTCCTTACAGGTCACAGCTTGCGCCTCACACCTGCTGGGACTTGAGGCTACTTACAGATTTAGAAGTAAAGAGGAATGGGAATGCGGGCTCCTGAGAAAAATCGGCATTGTCTCACAAGGTAACTGCCTTAGGGAAGGCCTGTACAGTTCCCTCAGGCAATGCTGGGTGATCCCTGCAGAAGCAGGGGATGATTTAGAAGAGGTCACTTTCAGTGAAAACGAGGAGTCCTCTTTCAGAGGCAAAGAAAAATCCTCAGAATTTGAGCCTACTATTTCTAGCTTTATCGGGGTCTTTGCAAATGTTTCAATCCCAACTTATAGGATACCCTCTTTTCCTAATAAATTCTCTCATTTTAATAATAGATACCATAGAAGGTTAAGTGTTCAATTTGTGTTAAGTGTTCAATTTGTGTTCAGTCAGTCTCAGGATGAGATTCTGTGTTTGGTTTTCAGCAATCTTAGCTATATGGGAGATAAAGGTCTCCTTCAGGACACACAAAGAAGCCTTCAGGTCATTTTTATAGTGCTTGAGCTGTGAATCTCAATTCTTCAGCTCATCCTTTTCCTTCAATTTTGGAAACACCAGCCAACCTTATTATATTCATTGGTTTTCCAAAAATGTTTAAAAGTATTATATACAAAATCACCCAGCTACTTGCTTCTAATAAATAATTGATTAGGAGTATGCAGTGTATATACTTTGAATATCCTATTGCCAAATCATGTCTTGTACTATCAGTGCTCTCTTTACTGTGATAAATAAGTCATTAACATCTTTAAATATAATTAGATCAGATAATAAATTTCAAAACTCTAGAACCAATTCAGAAAACCCAGTCTTAGAAGTTTGTTCTTCTGGAACCCCTTTTGGTAACAAAATGCTTCCTCAGTGCTTTGTTTATTTCTATAAGAGTACATAATACTATATTGTTTTTATCAGTTATTTGTGTTTCTCTGAACTGAGAACTTCTTTAAGGCAGGGAAAATTAGTCTGTTCAAGTTGCCATAGCAAAATACCACAGATCAGAAGACATAAACAACAGACATTTCTTCCTGTTCTGGAGTCTGGAAAGTATAAGATCAAAGTGCTGGCTGATTAATTTTCTGTAGGCCCTATTCTAGACCTGTAGATGGTCACCTACTTGGTGTGTTCTCACATGGCAGAGAAAGAGCGAGGGAGTTCTGGTACTTTTCTTTTTATAAAGACTCCAGCTTTATCAGACTAGAGCTCTACACTTATGACTTCATTTAACATTTATCACTTCCTCACAGGCCCTATCTCGTAATACAGCCTCACTGGTGGTTAGAGTTTCAACTTATGAATTTTGGGAGAACACAAACATTCACTCCATAACAGGCAGGGCTAGGTCTTTCATCTCTGATACTTCAGCACTGTATGACAGTACCCTGTCACTTAGTACATATTTACTGTTACATACAATCATATATTAAAAAATAAATAAATGCTTGAATGGATCAATCTATCAGTGGAAGCATCTTAAGACAAAAGTTCTCAAGTTTTTGTGTGTTGTCAGAATTATCTGAGGGAACTTGGTAACAAATAGACACAGGCTCTCTCCCCATCCTGCTCCAATGGGCTTTGGACTCTATATAATTTATTAGCTCTCCTGGTGATCAAAATACACAGTAAACTCAGCCTTTCCAGGTGGGAAAACAACTTCATACAGGTCAATCTATTTGTCCAACATTGTATAAGTGGAGGTGAAACTGGAATAATTCAGGATAGTCTGTGAAGGTTTTCAATTCAGTCATTATATATGAGACTAATCATGAACAAAGCTATGTGTCTGTTCTAGTTAATATAATAAATATAGATTCCCAAATACTCTTGTTTGAATCAACAATAATAGTCTAAAAATTAGTCACAGGTTATGGTTATAATTTAACATGGGTTTAATGCAAATGCCATTTCCTTCATATGTTCAGCAGATCTGTGCTCAAAACAGACTGTGTTCTGCAAGAAAGTAATGAGTGAGTATAATATTTAAACTTTGGGGCTAGAGTTGTGACTCAGTGGTAGAGTGCTCAACTGGCACGTATGAGGCACTAGGTTCAATCTTCAGCACCACATAGAAATAAATAAATAAATGTACTATGTTTATCTACAACTAAAAAAAGCTAAAAAAATTTAAAAATAAAATAAAAATAAAAAATTTTAATTTTTGAACTATGTAAATCTACAGGAAACAGAAAAATATTATTCTCTCCCACCTAATTTGCATTTTATAACAAAAATGTATACATTGAATAATAAGGAAAATCAGATTGTGTGGCCTAGATTTGGCTCTAATTTAGATTTGGAATTGACCATGTTAATTTTGCAAATAAATTAGAATGAAACCCTAGTACATTAGGGAATTTGGAAAATCTGAAGGAACCCCACCTACCATTTCAGTGCTGTATCATATTTAGTAAAATTCTGTAAACTATAATGATCTACTTCATGTTACTGGTTTAAATAATTTTTGTGCAGAGAGGCTTTAACCACTTGTTTGTGCTGAGCTTGGGCCACAGTCCAGTTGAAGCTTTTCTTTCTGGTCTTATAATAAAGAGTTTTTTCTAAAATCTGCATGGGAGAAACAAATAAGCCAACAAACAACCTTGATCCCTATCTTATATCATAAAAAATTTAAAAGTGGATCATAAAGCTCAATGTTAAAGTTAAAGGTATAAGAAATGAAGGAGAATATAATCCTGAGTTGGATAGAGATTTCCTAAGCAGGGAGAGAAAAATATTAACCATAAATCTAACAAAAGTATAATCTTTTTTCTCTTAAACTGAAATTGTTTCTATAGCATTAAAATATTTACTCTCTAATATCAATATTACAACTAAGAATAAGACAACTGTACTAGTGTTCTTTAGAGATACAGAATATACACATACACGACACATATTGCATAATGTCATTTTGGCCAAGACAAACAATGCATACAACAGTGGTTCTATAAGATTATATTGCTTAGTGACATTGTAGTCCTCTTAGTTTGTGTAAGTATACTCTATGATGTTCTCACAATGATGAAATCACCTAACAATGCATTTCTCAAAACATATCCCAGTAATTAAGTGGCACATGACTGTGTATATACATGTATGTGTATGTATATAGTCTCCAAGTCTGAAGCCCTGAAAGCCAGGGAAGCCAAGATAATGAGTCAGCCCAATTCCAAATCTAAAAAGCAGAAGACTAACCTCCCAGTTCAAAGACAATTAGACAGTAAGAATAAATTCTCTTTCTAAGTCTTATGGTTCTATTCAGGTATTCAATGGATTGGAGGAGGACTGACTAATTTGGGAAGGACAATCTGCTTTATTCAGTTTTTCTGATGCAAATAGTAGCATCTAGACACAACTTACTGAACACACCCAGAATAACATTTGACCAAATATCCAGGCACCCTGTGGCTCAATTAAGTTGAAAAACAAAATTAACCATCACAATTACTGAGTTTGTTTTAATTTTTTCAGTTTTTCCTCTATATATTCCATTAAGATCAGATAGTTTTTATATTGTGTTTAAAAGTTAAATCATTATGTGGCAATTTTCACAGTTTGATAAAGAGTTAGTTTCCTTTGTTTTGGTCTGTTTAATATTTTAAGGTTTGCTTCAACTTTTAATTATACAAACTGTTCAAAAGTCAAAACAAACTGAAAAGATATACTCTGAGAAGTCTTGTTTCCTTCCCTATTCCCTCCACTTTTATACACACACACATACACACACACACACACACACACACACACACAGACACCCTATAAGAACGTTTTAAGTTTTTAGTTACTTCCATTGTTTGACTTTTTTCTAAAAAGCCCTCCCCTCTAACACACACACACACACACACACACACACACACACACACACATTTTCCTTTTCTCTTACATAAAAGGTAGCATATTATACATGCATAGTAGTAATGCAATTAGCATTGCATTGCATTAGAAATGCTTTGGAAAATGTACAGAAATCCCAGTCTTAGAAGTTTGTTCTATTTTCCCTTGGTTTAGAGAAACTAGTTGTGGATTCGATGAGAGATAATGGTGAGGGAACAGAATAGACATCTACAGTGCTAATTGTTGCCAGTTAAATTAGTTAGCAATTGTTACAAAAATGCTGTGTAACAAACTTCCTCAAACTCAGTGACTTACAATTACAGCATTTACTTCATGCTCATGAGTCTGTAGGTCTATTACATGAGTGTGGCCACAGTTTTCCATAAGACTACAGACAGACTGGGTTCAGGAATGCTCCACATGTTTATTCTGGGACCCAGACTCAAGGGGCTATTGGCTTCTTAAGGCAACCTTTCTCTCATGGAAAACACCGAAGAAAGCTCAAGAGAAACAATACAGATTTAAGGTTTCTGTTTATTTCACTTTTGTTAATATTCCATTGTTGAAACCAAATTATCTGGCTGAGCCCAAATGCAATGGGAAGAGAAACAGCTTCTATAAATGGTCAGAAGAACAATGAATAGATATTTGATGAACAATAAGTCCAAACTCATTCCCAATGTAAGGGTGGTGAGCCCCCCCCCCCATCTCCCTCTACTTCTTTCTTCTTTCTAGTTTTGCTTCCTGTAGTCTTTGTTCTTTCAAATGTTTCAGTTCTTCAGTGACTTTGATGGCTCTTGCCTTGGTCCATTAAGGGTGAAGGAAGTTGACAAGAGAGGTTAGGGAATGGTCAATTTAAATATTATATTAAGTACTGCCCCAGACTGAGATAAAATTCATCATTCCTGATTATTTTGATCTTGTTCTTCTATTTTCAAAATAAAAAATCAAATAATTTTTGTTATTTCTGGGTTCTATAAATGAAAAAAATGCTTAAGAATAAAAGTACTTAAGAACAAGGGTAAGAGTGATGGGAGATTTTGAGAAGATAATGGCAGATGTGTGGTTTTCTAGGTACAGGTAGGGAGTCTGGATTTATTCTAAAAATAGTGGGCAGGGCCAGGGATGTAGCTTGGTTAGCATCTGCCTAACATGCACTAAGCCCTGGGTTCAATATCCACTACTGCCAAGAGAAAGAGAAGGGGGTTGCGGGGACAGGGAGTGGAACAATAAACAGACATTGGGATGCTGTTTAAACAGAGGAAATTTTATTTGCTTTTAAAAAAATTAAAAAAAAACTTATGTGGAGCATGAGTAGCAGGAGGCAAAGTGGAAACAGGGAGGCAAATTAGGAGGCTGTTATAGTAGCTCAGGTGAGGGATGATGGTGGTTTGGATTAGGATGATACTAGTAAATGTTTAAGTGGTCAAATTTGGGCTTTATTTTGAAGTTAAGACAGTAAGATTTGCTGACAGATTTATGTGGGAGTTAACAGAAGAGTTGACTCTCAAGTGTTTTGATTTAATGGTGGATGGAAAATATTATTTTTAGGTGTACTGCATTTGAGATATTTGGGAGGTTGGTTAGTCATTTGAGTAGAGATAGTTAGTAAGTAGTTAAACCGATTTTTACTGGACACCAGGAGCAGAATTGAAATAAGCATAGTTCTTAGCAGCCAGCAACACAGTATAATGGTTATTATTAACAGACCATGGAACAGACTGCAAGGGTTCATGTTTTGCTTTGCCAGTTACCAGCACTGTGACCTTATATAAGTTAACCTCTCTTTGCCTCAGTTCTCTAGTTTCGTAAAACCAGGAATATCTACTTCATAGGATCAAATGAATGCAAAATCTAAGAACAGTGCCTAAAATATTTTAAAGACTTAAAAAAGACTATGTTAGCCATAATTAATACATTGTCACTTTAAGACAATACAGAAGCTGCTCATTAATTTTTCTTCTCCCATCTTCACTCCCATTTTGTTTCCCCATAAAGATGCTCATTGTCTTTAAATATGCATATGTCTTTTATTAGATGTCATGTTTTATGTGCTTTTCCTTTTAAGAAACTTTTATCATTCAGGATAGTAAAATAAAAAACTGTATATAATACACAGGTCAGGAGACAGACCCTATTCCCTACCCTAGACACCTTTTATGTGCATCCTCCCAATTATAATCACTTTCTCTCAAGAATAACCCCTATTCTTCTATAATAATTCATTTTCTTTTCACTTTTATCGCTTAATCATATATCCTACAATACTGTAGGTTTGCCTGTTTTCCTTAGGGTTTGTTTGATATGTCTTAGTAAATATCCCCTTATTCCTTTGGAGTTTTTGTTTGTTTTAGTACTGTGGGACTGAACCCAGGGCCACTTAATCACTGAGTTATGTCCCAGCCACCACCCCCCCCTTTTTGAGACAGGGTCTTGCTAAGTTGCTGAGGCTGTTTTTGAACTTGTGATCCTCCTGCCTCAGCCTCCTGAGTTACTGGGATTATAGGCAAGTGCCAGCCACTGTGCCCAGCTCCTTTGGAATTTGTTGAAGAACAAATTATCCTATCACTTTCTATAAGCTGAATTTTGTTGACTGCATTCTGTGGAACAATTTAACAGGTTTTTCTCCCCCTTATACTTCTTCAATTTGATATCTAGATCATACTGTAGCAAAAGAGAAATTATGTTTCCACTCAACAAGAGTACAACAGACAGGTTTAACAGACCAAAATATAATGGAATTTCTAAAATCAGCAAGAAATAAGAAAAAAAATATAATACATTCAGAAATCACCTAACAGATAACACGAGACCTTCAGGAAATTTTAATAACTGATAAAATACATAAATATTTAAATTGGAAAAAATGGGTGAAAATTTTGGTCGTATGGTAGTTTGGTACTCAGCATCCATTAAATCTTTCAAGCTTGACTTCTTGTACTGTACGCATCTAGATTTCTAAGACTTCCCTGCAATTAGGATTTTAGAGATAAATTATTTCTGCTAATTAGGTCATTTGAGTGAGTTGGAAGGTGACCTGAACCTAAAGCCTTCTTCCTGCTGCTCTTTTGTTGTGTTGTTTTTGCTGGCAAGCACGCTCAGGAAGATGGAAGAATTGACTGTAGCAGCTTTGTAAGTGGTAAGTAGTAGTTGCTACAGTATCATTTCAATTCTCAAGTTGTAGCTACAGTGGTATACTCTTAATATTAGTAATTCATGGCATCTTAATTTTCTATCCTCCTCCTTGGTACAGACAGTGGATGCAGCTCCCTTGACAACCCAGTTCTGCAGTACTACCCTGGGACAATATGAGCCAAAGCCCCCTCTTCCAGCCCTTTAAACAATTTTCTAAACACCAATTCTCTATATTAAGTCCTTGTATGTTTAAAGTAGAAAGATCTATTTCCTGTGACTAAACAGACTCATACAATGACTAGTAAAGATATAAAAGCATCCCAAGTTGATCTGCACAATTCAATCCCAATAAAAAAATTAAATAATTGAACAAACCCTAAAATGTATATATGGAATAAATATCTGTGAATATATCAACTTAAAAATAAAAGATGGAATTATCATCTCTTAAGAATATGAGTTTATGTGTTGATTTGATAATTATTAATGGTGGGTGATGGGTCTACAGGTGTTTATTATTATTCTTATTTTTTATTTATCTTAAGTTTTCCATAATAATGTACAAAGAATATTTAGTCCAGAATTCAAAAGGAGTTAGTATTAGAATTATAAATTTAGGATTCTTCAATATAATAATATTTAAAACTATGGGGTAGGATATATTACTATTTGGGGAGAAAAATAAAAGAGAACAAGGACTAAAAAGTGAGCAATTCAAAATCAACTCAAAATAAACCAAAGTAGACTGAGGAGACACCAGAAAAGTTGAAAAACCATGAAAATGAGATATTTTGGAAGCCTGAAGAAGAAAATGTTTCAAAAGCATAGAAGTGGCCAAGGGTGCCAAATGCTGCTCAAGGCTTAAAAAGTGAAAACTCGGAATTTATCTTTTTTGATTTGCTAAGCTAGAGGTTCAGACAATTGTTTTGGAGAAATTCTGCTATAAAAGGGAGCCCAAATGTTAAGTAGTGGCTACAGGGTAACACAATTCAAAAGAAAATTTTTGCTTTGTCTCTTTTAAGATGTCTGGTGTTAAAGCATTTTATTGTACTAGTAGAATGATGTAGGTGAATGTACAAAACAAAGACAGGTAGGAGACAATAATAGAATCAAAATCCTGAAACAGGGATTGAGTATGGGTAGAGGCAATTTTCTTCCATGTATAGCAGGAGTGAAGGTGACATTTATACATTAAATACGTATAAATGGATAGATTTAGTGCAGGGAAGACAAGGTTGGTTGTATCCATTTTCAAACCTTTAACCCCCTAAGCCTCAGCTCCTTCACCAGTAAAATGAGGAGTATCCTCTCACAAGATTTCTATGAGGATCAAAGAGCAAGAACTCAATATAACCTAGTGGGAAATAAAGATTCCTGATTCAGTTTTCCACTAACTCAACAAAATTATCAATCTCTCACTTTGAATTTAATAAAATAATGAGGTTGAGAGTGTTTCAGCAGTATTGCCTGAGTCTTGGGAGAGATAAAAAATATAGGCATTAACTTGACAAACACAGAGATACTAGAAGAAGAGTACAAGGAAGTTTACAAAGAAAGAAAACAACGGAGGAGATGAAGGAAGAGATGAAGAAGAACAATGATGAAGATGATGGAGATGACTTTGAAGAAAAGAAGGACTATGAAGAAAACAACAAGAAAAAAACTAAATGAAGAAGAAGTCATTATTGTCTATTGTGGCTATCTGGCAAGGGCTAGGTCATGAAGCAACTAAAACCATAGGAGCATTCATCCTAAGTGATTTCTCAAAACCTCTTGCAGATCAGAATGGGACCCAAAGGCCTTTAAGAAATAAACATAATAAATAGTGCTCGTTTCGGCAGCACACATACTAAGATTGGAACAATACAGAGAAGATTAGCATGGCCCCTGCACAAGGATGACACACAAATTCATAAAGCGTTCCATATTTTTTATATACCAAGCTCTGAAAGAAAATGGATGCCAGTTGAGAATACTAAACCCAGCAAAATTAAGCTTCAGAATTGATGGTAAAATAAAAACTTTCCATGATAAACAAAACATAAAAGAATTCATAACTAGAAAGCCTGTCCTACAAAACACTCTCAATAAAATATTTCATGAAGAAAAAATGAAAGTGAAAACCAGCAAAGGGAGAAGGATACTACACTAGAAGGATACTCAATCAAAGGATAAACTAATTCAAAGTAAAAACCAGAAATAAATCAAAATAAAAGAAAAGAAAAATAATTTCTCAATAATAACATTTAATATAAATGGCCTAAACCCATCAACCAAAAGACACAGACTGACAGATTGGATTAAAAGACAAAAGCCAACAATATGCTCTCTTTAAGAGAATCACCTCATAGGCAAAGACATCCACAGACTGAAGGTAAAAGGATGGGAAACAAACATATCATTCACGTGGATCTTGTAAACAAACAGGGTTTTCTATCCTCATATCAGATAAAGTGGACTTCAAACCAAAGTTAATCAGAAGGGACAGAAGGACATTTCATACTGCTTAAGGGAAGTATACAACAATAAGACATACCAATTGTAAATATTTATGCCCCAAACAATGGAGCATCTACATATATTAAACCAATCCTTCTTAGTTTTAAGAATCAAATAGACCACAACATAATAATAGCAGGTAACTTTAACATGCCTCTGACACCACTGGATAGATCCTCCAAACAAAAACTATAGAAGTAAAAATATATAATTGATAATTTAGATTTTACATACATATATAGAATATTTCATCCATCAATGACTGAACACACTTTATTCTCAGCAGCACACAGATCTTTCTCTAAGATAGACCATGTTATGTAAATTATCACATGTTGGTATACAATTGTAATATTGTTTTAGCATCTATAGGGTAATTTTGATAGCTCCTTTCCATTAATATTAATTTTTTGTTCTTACTTTTTTCTTAGACTTGTTTTGTTTCAAACTTTAGCTTTATCATATATTTCTGTTTACTCTTATTTTTTCCTTCCTACTCCCTAATTTGAAAATAATTTGATTGTTAACCTAGCTTTTTTCTGATACAAGTACTTTAAGTTATAAATGTTCATCTGAGTACTGTTTCATCCCAGAGATTCTAGTATTTTAAGATATTATTATCATTTAGTTCAAAGCACTTCTTATTTACTTTACTTGTGCTTTCTTCTTTGACCTGTGAGATATTTATAAGTGAGTCATTTAATTTTGAAGTAGTTGACATGTGAGAGTGGGGGTTCTATATATCTTAAGGTGATTGGTTTCTAATGTAATACATCATGTAGGAAACACAGTCTGCATGATTTCAGATTTGAAAATAAGTAATGGAAATGCTTTTTACGTTGACTATATTGGTTACATACGTGTCAAAACAGATCAAACTGCATACTTCAAATATGTGCATTTTATTATACTTCAATTTTACCTCAATAAAGCTATGAAAAAATTAAAAAGAAATATGCGTAATATAAAGTGAATATTTTGGCTCCTGCTAAAGTACAACTCAGAGATGAAAACAATTCATGGGTTTTGATTAGATCATAAATTATAAACCACAGAGGACAAACAGGTTTCTCCTTTCTCACCTTCTCTATAGGCTATCTTGAATGAAGAGTAAATAATTCTTAGGCTGTTCCAGCTCATCAGTGAAGTGTGAAAGCCAATTATTGACATTTGCCATAGACATTGGGAGCACACAGAAAATGGTATTTCCAAACAAGATTACAAGGAAGTAACTACTTGGATGGTGGAGAGGAGAAAAAATCCCTTCAGTTGTTTTTGAAGAGATTGATATGTAAATATGACCAGAACCAGAAATAAGTGCCTGGCTGCTCACAAAATAAGTGGGAAACAGCTGGGGTTAAAATAAAATTCTTCTCTTCTATAATCATCTTTGATGATTTTCAGCATGGTACAGATATTTAAAATTACAAAAGAGAAAAAATAACTCACATTTCCTGAAAACAGATGTATAACAATTCTCGAAAACAGGTATTGATTACATATGTACAAAATCTTGTTTATGTAAAACAAGAAAACATCACAACTAGGAAGTTTCAAATGCTCCTTGTATCACGTGGAGGAAAGGGGTGAAAATGTTCCTGGACAAAGACATACGTTCCTTTCAAAAAGGGAAGTATTTCCATATATTTTATATCTTTATTGTACTGGATAATTTTGGCAGTATTTGTATTTGATCTTCACCATCAGGATGGGAATTCACATGACCTAACAATACTAACACCCTTTTATGTACTAAAATTTACTCATTTTATAATAGAAGCAACATTGTTTTTTTAATATAAAATAACTGTTACGATTAATCTAAAAAGCAATATCTCAGTGATTTTCTTAATAAGATACCACAGTTTTAGTAAATTTGCACCTAAAAAATATTCAAAGAAAAAAATTATCGTAATTGGAAGGAGTATGCACTTACACAAATTTTCTTGCTATATAAATTTTATTCTCTCTAAGATTTTTTTACTTACTTTTGAAATGCAAAAACATTTCATAGATATGACCACAAAATTTGACTAGATAGCATCTTTTGTTTTAGTTGCCATTTTAAAAATTGATTTTAAGATTTCCTTAAAGCTTGTCCTGGCATTTAACATATTTTAACCCACATCCACGAATTTAGTCTCTCCAAACACAGCAGGCACAATTTTGTCTTTGATTGAATTAGTTAAGGTAAAATCTGTTCCATTGTGAATCGCTATTGACAAATCCATGCCAATTTGCTATCAAAAGTAGCTTTTTGCCTATGAAAGAAATAGAAGGTAAACACATAGCTGGGTTTTAAAAGGTTCATTGTCCTCTAGAGTCGCTGAAAAGAAGATTATCCAGCCCCACCTCTGGTCCTACAGAATTGCTTTTTGAGGGGTGGAGCTCAGGGATGAATTCTGAACACACTCCACAGAAATGCTGAACAGAAATCTACCAAACCATCTAATCTTGGAAAGCAAAATTAGCTTCGCAGTTTTTGACAGTTCTCGGATCTACACATTTCAGTGTGTGGACACCTGCCAAACACACGAGCACAGGTTGGGCGCCCTAAACCCTTTCTTCTGACCTTAACGAACTTCGGGATCGGGCCCGAAGGAGTTAAGATGCATTTACTCAACCTTAACTGTAAAGAATCAAGTTTTCTGACTTCTCTGCCCTTTCCCGGGACTATGGGCGGCGCCCCCATGCAGACTACAGCCGCTGGAAAACAAGAGGAGACTAGAGACCGGCTTCTGGCAAAGCCATCACAAACGTCGCTGCGCGCCTCTGCGCGTGCGCAGTGAGACAAAGCCTACTTCCTGACTTTTGGAGGAAGTGGCGTTGCATCACTTCCGGCCTCCCTCTAGCTGCCATCTTGCGTCCCCGCGTGTGTGCGCCTAATCTCAGCTGGTCTGCCTGAGACCCCCTGAGCGCCAACCCTAGTCCCCCGCGCGGCCCCATTTCCGCTCCGACAAGGTACAAAAAGGCTCTGGACGCCAGCGTGGGAGGAGGACGGGATCGGGGGCGGGAAGTTCCCGGAAGGAGCGAGACAGGGAGGGACAGGGCTGAGGACAGGAAGGCGATGCGACGGACAGGCGCACCCGCTCAGGCTGACTCTCGGGGGCGAGGTCGAGCCAGGGGCGGCTGCCCTGGGGGCGAGGCGACGCCGTCTCTTCCTCCACCTCGCGGCGGAACCCGAGGACAGGAGCCTCAGGTACCGCGAGGCTTGCGGAGATGCGCCGGGCCGGGCAGGCCCTGGCTAGGCCGAGGCCGAGCCAGGGCCGGGGTGGGGGGAGCTGGACAGGCATGGGGTAGAGCCCTTGTTTAGGGCTGTAAATGGGGGGGGGTTGTGGGGGTGAGAAGGGGAGATGGGTGCTCCTTGAGCTCTCTCCGAGCCGAAATTTGGAGCTTTGCGGGGTGGATTTGGGATTCAGGCCTTGGCCTGTGTAGGACATTTGTTCTACTGGTGTTTTGGGAAATAGCGAGCGTGGAATGCGAGATTGAGCTTGACTTTTCCATGCTGAGCATTTCCCTTTTTCTAGATGAAAGAAACTATTATGAACCAGGAAAAACTCGCCAAACTGCAGGCACAAGTGCGAATTGGTGGAAAAGTAAGTTTTAGTAGTTTTATTTTTGACATTCTATTTACACTTAGGATATTGTTGATTTGCCACTTTGCCCATCTTGAGAAATTAACAAGAGTAGTAAATTCGGGGTGAGGGCGGGAAGTGGAGGTTAGATAAATATGAATGAGACTTGCAGGTTGTATATTAAAAGGGATAAAAGGAGATGAATCGAGAATAAATAAACATTTGAACTAAAAAACATTGCTTTTATGTAAATGTTTGCTTTCAGTGTTACAGTGAATAAGTAGAACCAAAATGTTTCCTAATTTTTTTAGTAGGAAAAAATGTGTCATTTCAGTTAGATCCTTGTCCTCCATAACTTGACTTGTTTTGGTTTAATTTGTACAAAGTGGGATTTGTTTGTTCCTTTTCTGTACTAGGGATCTAGAACTAGCACATGCTAGGCAAGTACTCTACCACTGAGCTACACTCTCAGCCCTTTTTGTTTTTCAATAGTTTTTCCTATTAATACTTAAGTTAGAAGTTTGTGTCATATAAATTAAGACCTTTCTGTAAAGCATTCTGAGCGAAGTGCCCTTCTTGTTAGTTCTGTATTTTCAAGGATATTTGAAAATACCTTTATATATTTTGGAGTTTAAGAACAGTGATTGTTTTGAAAGTATTACCTAAGCAGATGTCTTTTCTATTCTGACTTTGCAGTTATGCTAAAACTGAGAGAATGGAAATAATTGAATTTTAAATGATCATTTTGGGGTTAATTGAGTCTCCCCCCTCCCCCTTGTGGATACTGATTGTTCATGGCGGTTCTTTTTGGGACTTGTTTTTCAGATCATTCTCTATGTAATTTACTTAAGTCAGAAGTTTGCTTTAGACAGAAGTCTGCCTAGTTGTATTTTGTATTGTTAGCACATTCCTAGTATTTAACAAGGTGTGGCAGCTTGTTGAAACAGAGCATGTCTTTACTTGGTAAAACTTGTGAGGATTCCATAGTACAAGTTTATTATCTATTAAATTTTCTAGACTTTAAGCATTTGCCTTCAAGAAGAGTCTATTGTGAAGTAGGCAAAAGTTTAACTTAGGTTAAATAGTTATGATGGAGCTCTGATAAATTACTGGACTTTGCCAGCAGTGAATATCCTGATTTCCCCTGCATCCTTCCTTCTGCTGACACTTTTAATCTTCAAGATCCACACTTTTCACATTAACACATTAGGTGTTTTAGGTGTTTCTTGTCCTTTTCAACAATTAACAGGCTATAGCCTTTGGAAGCCAGAAAAACTCATATTTGCGAACTATCATTGGGATGTTCTATATCAGTATATTTTTAGCCATTATTCCACAGTTTGAGGAATAATGTTCTTGCAAGCTTGTTACTCTGATCATTAGGTTTTACTGTTGAAAGGCATCATACCAGGGCAAAAGAAACTCTTAAGGTTTTCCAAGATTTTTAAAGCTGACTTTGTATCTTAACATCTTAATGCTTGTTAGCTTATATAAAAGTATTTCTGTTGTCATTGTACTATGTAAACATTTTCTAGACCTTTTAAAAAACCTACTTATGGGATGTGAAATTGAGTGAGTTTTGCCTTAGAGTAAGTGATGTCAGCTACTTTTAAGGTTTTAAGGATTGATATTATAAAAGCTTTCGATTGCATTATTTAATCAGAACAAAATAACTTAGTAAAAATTGAACTCTGCACATGTGAAATGTATAGAACCTATAGGTGGTTTGCTGGTTTTGTTTTTGTAATCTTACGGGTATCTTTGGAAATGAGGTATCTATCTACACAACCACTTCAGTGTGATTATTATTCTGTTTGGGGGAGGATTTGATAATCAGTTTGTGTGTGTGTTCTTTAAATGGTGATTTATTTAAGCCTTTGCTATTTTTAATCCTGAAAAGGTAAAATTTAAGAAGGGAAAAGTCTTTAGGGGGATTTCTAGCCTAGTAGTGGAGTCATTTTTTTAAAAATATGTAATTAATCTGTGATAAATGCCTAGTATAATGGAAGCATTTTTAAAATACATAGATGGGAGTGACTTGGCACAGGAGTTTTAGGGAAGGCACAGAAAAGGTAATGGCTTGATAATGTTTTAAAAGATGAATCAGAAATGGAATAGAGTTTGGGGTTGGTAAGGTGGTTGGTGTCCTTGAGTGTCTTCAATGAGCTAGATTGGGTAAACAGTGAACAGAATAGATGCCTCCAGAAACTCAGATTATATTTTACAGAAATAAGTTTTATAAGGAAAAGTAAACCAGGATAGAAAGATGAGTATAGGAGTTGCTATTTTATATTTTTAATTGATAAAAGCCTCTTTGATAAGGTAACATAAGAGCAGAGTTCTGCAGTGAGGAAGGGAACCATGTAGATGCTAGGAGAAGAGAGCATGTGTCACTGCCCTGGGTTCATAGACTGTTTGGCCTGTTTAAGGAACAGCAAAGAGGTTTATTTGGCTATGGAGAATATGGTCAAGCACAGAGTATTAAGGGCAGTCCAGATCATGTATAGGGGCCTTGTAAGTTAAAATAAGAATAGATCTATATGATTATTCCACACACTATCTTGCCTGGGAGTATTGTTTTAAATGTTGATTTTTCTTTAATGTAAAAGTAAAAGATAAGTAATTTTGGATGTGGAGCTTTTTAAAATGAAGTTTAATCTAGGTTGATATGTGCCACCTCTGATTACTTTTATAGCAGATAGTATAAAAGGACTTAAATGTTAAGGACTTTCAAAGGATTTAAAAAAAATCTGACAAAACTTAGAAGTTACTAAAGATTTATAAACAGTTCTTTACTTTTTCTCTTTTTGCTTCCGTCTTTACCTTAGTTTGCCTACTTAACTGCATAGTTTGTGGTTACGGTTATTTTCTCATGCAGAATCTAAAGCCAGAAAATAATTAGAAACTGCTCCCACTTGAAAATGTTTGTTGTTATATTATAAATGTGCTGTTTTCTCCTTTCCTCCCTATATTAGGGAACTGCTCGCAGAAAGAAGAAGGTGGTTCATAGAACAGCTACAGCAGATGATAAAAAACTCCAGTTCTCTTTAAAGAAGTTAGGGGTAAACAATATCTCTGGTATTGAAGAGGTAAGAGTCAAATAAGACTTGGATGGAAAAAGATTACATGTTCATGCAATAAAAAAATTGTAAATCTGTTTTTAGCAAAGTATTTCATATCCCGCTAGACTTTAAAGTTTCTAAAATGTGTTTTACTCTGTTAACTAATATGAGGGAGATTGTTAAGTTTGAGAGCTATTTGATAACAGATTTCATTGCAGGCAAAATTTCACCTGAACTTCAAAGTGAAATAATAGATTAGTTAGCCAGACTTCAGGTTTTTGTTTTTGCTTTTAAAGGGCTCTTGAATGGGCATACTAATTTTATTTATTTATTTTTCTTTTTAGGTGAATATGTTTACAAACCAAGGAACAGTGATCCACTTTAACAACCCTAAAGTTCAGGCGTCTCTGGCAGCAAACACTTTCACCATTACAGGCCATGCTGAGACAAAGCAGCTGACAGAAATGCTACCCAGTATCTTAAACCAACTTGGTGCAGACAGTCTGACTAGTTTAAGGAGACTGGCTGAAGCTCTGCCCAAACAATGTGAGTTTCCTAGCAGTGGTTTTACTAGGGGTACTTATTTAGCAGCACATTTTTTTGATCTCAGGACTCAAAGTTGATGAGATTTTTGTTTTTAAATCTGGAATGTGAACTTTAGTTTTAAACACACACACTTTTAACTGATTTTTAAACAAGTGTTCTTGGTGTTTGTAGAATTTATCTAGTTTGTTATGATCATTATAGTTGATTTAGTGGAGTATTTGTTTTGTACTAGTTTGCTTGCTTTGAATCAGAACTAAGGATTTTTACCTTTGTTTGCTGGGAATGATGAAAATGTTAGTTTTGGACTTTCTGGTAACCACTAATAAGTTAGAATTGATTAAAAATATATTAGTGTAATTAACTGTTCCATATCATTCATCATTTCTATGTGCTGGGAATATTTGGACTCTTGAAGTTATTTTGGAATACATAACAAATTGTCTGCTGTAGTTGTAGATTTCTTTAGTTGTATTACTACAGTTGTAATTGCCAATAATTATTAAGAGATGACCTGCCAGTGTTTTAGAGGTTTTAATTACAGTTTGCTAGGGATTTTGTTCAAGACAGAGAGTAGTGTAGTTGAATACATATACATAAAGGGGGAGGATGCAACAACTTTACACTGAGGGTTTTTGCTTAAGATTTTGAAGAATGGGAGTATAGGAGAAAATCTGTCTTATATGACTTAATATTTAGTCACCCATGTTTTTCTAGGTGTTGACTCACTCTGCCTTATTTTATATTTGTGTTGTTATACATAGATAGATATTAAAAGGTTTTAAGCCATCTTGGGCTCTCAGAACTATAGCAGGCTTTTAAAATATCCCACTGATAATTATAAAGGTCTACTACTCTGAGATCTCAACCCTCACCCTTGGTTCACATTTTTGTTTGATAAAGGAGTGATGAGGATGATTGCCATTCAAAGACACTTTAAATTTTTTGAATCTTTTATTTCATTTCAGTAAATGTTTGTTGAGCTTTATGCTATGCACAAACAGCAGAGCATCTGAACACTTCATTTGCTTCTTAAAATAATGTTAACCATTTGATGGTGTGTGGGTTTTACCTGTCTGTACCCTGAGGGCTCCTGCCTGCTCTCAGAGCTTATGGTGAGCCAGAGGGATTGAAAAGATGGGTATATAATTTGTTTTGTTAGCCATTATTAATATTCTTGTCCCTTGTAAACATCAGAATATCATGTTACATATTAATGGTACTATAGGCAAAATCCCACATGTCACTTGCCATCATGAATATAGATTGTATGAACACTTGGCATTTTATCTGTTCTTTTTGTTAATGTTGTTGAAAACCTGGAGAAATATATGTTAATTTGTTTTCCTTTCACAGCTGTGGACGGAAAAGCACCACTTGCTACTGGAGAGGATGATGATGATGAAGTTCCAGGTAGGATCCTTCACTTGTGGTTATCTTAGCAAGGGAGAACAAAGAGTCTTCACAGATAAACTACCTTGGAGATGGGGGTGTGGGAAGTGAGGGGCAGGGGACATGGAATGAAAACAATAATGGAGTGTTTTTAACTAAGACTTAATGTTTATTGGCTTGACCTCTTTTCTGTTTGGGATCTCAAGAAAGTATAGGTATATAACCTTAAATATTAAATAAGTAGGTATATATTTTGTGATCTAAATATAATGATCTGTGGATCAGAAATAACCTTTGATTCCTACTTAAAAATTTGTGAGTTTTGGTCTGGGGTTGTGGCTCAGCGGTAAAGTGCTCACCTAGCACGTGTAAGGTGCTGGGTTCAACCCTCAGCACCACATAAAAATAAATAAATAAAATAAAGATATTGTCCAGCTATGAGTAAAAAAAAAATTTTTTTTTTTAATTTGAGTTCATGAAAAAGCATGGAGAAGTTGCTTAATTATCTTGGGATATAATAAAATCTGGCAGAATAGCTTCTTTGGTAATCTTGAAGCATTTTTCTCTTTATTATTGGATAATTTACTTTGTTCTAAAACAAATAATGAAATGAGCAGGAGAATCACTAATATTGCCACTTGGCATAAACAAGTGCATAAGAGCCCAAGAAAACTTTAAAATCATGTGTCATTGTCATGGTCTTCTTTGGTTCTGCTTCCCCATATTGATTGATGCATTGCATTGTTTATTTTCTTTTAATGGGAGGGGAATAGAGAAGGTATAAACATTTAAGTGTGCTTATTAAATCATTGTTATTAATAGCTTTCTTTGGTATTAGTTATATGCCAAAACATGCAGTTCTCAATGTACCAAGTAGTTAGTGGCCTCTGGAAATAATGACATGTGTTTAAATTTGAGAGCATTTTCTTATCTCCTGTTAAGATTTGATAATTGTTTGTAGAGTGGTTTTTTTCAGAATTTTTTTCCCCCCCTAGATCTTGTGGAGAATTTTGATGAGGCTTCTAAGAATGAGGCAAACTGAACTGATCAACTTCTGAAGAAGATAAACTTGAAGAAGTTACTGGGAGCTGCTGTTTTATATTATGACTGCTTTTTAAAATTGTTTTGTTTATGGATCTGATAAAATCTAGATCTCTAATATTTTTAAGCCCAAGCCCCTTGGACACTGCAGCTCTTTTCAGTTTTTGCTTATACACAATTTATTCTTTGCAGCTAATTAAGCTGAAGAAGCCTGGGAATAAAGTTTGAAACAAAGGTTAATAAAGTTCTTTGCCTAGTAAATGGTTTTATTTATTTCATTGACAATGACCCATGCCCAGCAAGCAAAGTTGTTAATGGAAAACTAAACATTGGCATGCTATATGACTGATAGTCTTTGATGAAATATAATTAAAAGATTTAAAAATACAGCATAACATAACAAAGGTGATATAAAACTCTCATGCTTGAAAACTTGGCACTCCACAAGCCCTTAGGGTTTCTGTGGTTTAGCTATATGGTTTGAATATTCCTTATAGGTAAGCAAAGGGGTTTTTTCTCTTAATATTGTCTGTCTTCATTGTAACATTAAGAACCTTATGTGTATTATCTTAATTTTTCCCACTTCATCTTCAATTTATGAAGTAGGAACTTTGTACTTATATTCTGTAAATACACCTTGAAATTCAGATTCTGTATCCCTTCTTTGTAGAATAATCCTTTTATGAAATGATTGAAAAAAAAGTGTTTCTAGTAGGAATGTCTCCTCACTTTGTATTTTTACTAAGTAATAATCCTATAAATGGCCAGGGCTAATTTTTAAAAGTGTTAGCATACAGTAGAATTGAGAGTATATACAGGTGTAAGAGTTATAACATGTAATGTATACTGCGACCAGTGTCAGGGTACTTATAGTTCCATCACCCCAGGAAATTCCCTTGACTTAAAGAATTACTGGAAATTGTGTTGAAGCAGCTATACAACTAAAAAAATTACAAATCATGATGAAATGATTGGGCCATGCTTATAGCTCAGTAGTAGAGCACTTGCTTCTCATATGAGGCCCTGTGTTCAATCCTTAGCACCACATAAAAAATAGATAAAAATAAAGATATTCTGACAACTAAAACTAGATATTTTTAAAAATACAAAAAAATTATGTATAATCAGTAGCAAGACCAGTTAGAGAACAAAATTATTTCTACTTCTGACAATAATAAATGTTTATAGCAATTCACAAGGATCTTTTGAAGGTACTAAATATATATACCTAAAAGTCTATTAGTTAATTGTACCAAAAATCAAAAATGAAGGACTGTGTAAAGAGTATTTGCATCTTTACATTGACTCATTTTCTTCACATAATGTTATGTAACTCCTGTTAAAGTACACTGTTACAGTAACAATGGACCCTGAGGACTGAACAGTTAACAAAATTACAAACTGGTTGGGCTTTGCTACATTGATTCCAGTTTCCACTGCAACCCCTACTGGGGCCCCTCATAGCTTCCTTCTTGGCAGAGATGATGGTATGTAAAGCTGTTACATAAGTCATTTTTACATGTAGCTGACAAAACCAAGTAGAATACTATGGGAGGGCAATGAAGTGGGAAGGTCTGGAGTAGGAGACCTTCCCAAACTCTGGAGAGTTTGCATTTCTGTTAATAATGCTGGTATCTATCTGAAATGCTTTGAATAGCATAAAAGTCCTCTATTCATCCTGAGTCTTTAGGATGACAGTAATAGGTCATCCACTATCACAATAAATGTCCAGCTGTCTGACCTAGATCTATAGAAGAGAGCTACATCGAGGTGCAATGGATTTCTAGTCAGACAAGTTTTTTGTTTTTTGCTTTCCTGTAATCTCTTTTATCAGGATAGATAGGGTTATGGTACACTTAACAAGTGACTAAAATTTTTAATTTCTACAAAGGTTTATTACACTTGACATCTTTAGTTTATGTGTACTTTACTACAGGCACATCCTTTAATTGGAACACTGCCAATCTCATTATAGGGAAAAGAAGATAAACAACTGGTTCCTCAAACTTGGTGGGAGGTGATACATACTACTAATGTTCACATTTCATCAGCCAGACGACGTCACATGCATAGTCAAATCTGATGCCCATGGGAGTGTGGGAGGATAATTCTCCCCCAGAGCAGGGTAGTAGATAATTTTGAACAATAATATGATCTACTGTATCCTTGCAGATTTTCTCTTGATTATCTACAATTCCTTTAGCTACTATGACATCAATAGTACACCACTTATTTTATGTCTGGTTATAAAAATCCTTAGAGAGCCACTGTATTCAGATGGGGAAACAATTTTGAAGAGGTGAAATTACTTTTCTTAGGTCACCCAGCCCCTACATTGATAGTACAAGATTCAAACCTAGTCCTGCTCTTTCAAGGTCACTACCTACTGGAAATAATGTTAAGCTCTGACAGACTAGAGGAGCAGGCAATTCTGATCTGGTGGAAGAAGCTGTCTACTATTAAGACTAGCTATGCTATGGTAACAAAAACGGCATGGTATTGGCACAAAAATAGACCTTGTAGATCAATGGTATAGAATAGAATACACAGAGACAATCATACATAAGTACAGTTATCTCATACTAGACAAAGGTGCCAGAAACACATTGGCGAGAAGATAGCCTCTTCAATAAATGGTGCTAGGGAAACCGTGTGCAGCAAAATGAAATTAAGCCACTATGTCTCACCATGCACAAAACTCAAAAGTAGATCAAGGACCTAGGAATTAGACCAGAGACCCTACGCCTAATAGAAGAAAAAGCCCAAATATTCATCATGTCGGATTAGATCCTGTCTTTCTTAATCAGACTCCTAAAACACAAGAAATAAAGTCAAGAATTAGATGGGATGGATTCAAACTAAAAATCTTGTTCTCAGCAAAGGAAACAATAATGTGAAGAGAGAGCCCACAGAATGGGAGAACATCTTTAATACATGCACATCAGAGCCCTAATTTCCAGGATATATAAAGAACTCAAAAAACTTAATACCAAAAACAAATAATCCAATCAGTAAATGGGCTAAGGAACTGGACGGACACTTCTCAGAAGATATACAATTGATCAACAAATATATGAAAAATGTTCAACTTCTCTAGTAATTAGAGAAAGGCAAATCAAAACTACTTCAGTCAAAATGGCAATTATCAAGAATCCAAAAAATATTAAATATTGGCAAGAATGTGGGGGAAAAGGTACACTCATACATTGCTGGTGGCACTGCAAATTGGTGCAACCACTATGGAAAGCAGTGTGGAGATTCCTTATAAAACTTAAAATGGAACCACCATTTGACCTAGCTGATTCCTCAAACTTGCTGGGAGGTGGTACACATCCCACTCCTCCATCTATACCCAAAGGCCTTAAAATCAGCATACTACAGTGATGCAGCCACATCAATATTCATAGCAGCTCAATTCACAATAGCTAAACTGTGGAACCAACCTAGATGCCCTTCAACAGATGAATGAATAAAGAAACTGGTGTATATATACATAATAGAATATTACTCAGCATTAAAAGAGAATAAAATTATGGCATTTGCAGGTAAATGGATAGAGGTGGAGAATATCATGTTAAGCAAAATAAGCCAATCCCCCCAAAAAAACAAAGGCTGAATGTTCTCTCTGATAAGTGGATGCTGATCCATAAGACGGTGGGGCATAGGGAGAATGGAGGAAATTCGATTGGGTAAAAAGGAGGGGTGGTGGGGAGGGGGAATGGAGGCAGGAAAGATGGTGGAATGAGATGAGCATCATTACCCTTGGTACATGTATGACTGCACATATGGTGCAACTCTACATGGCATACAACCAAAAAATGAAAAGCTGTGCTCCATTTGAGAACAATGAATCAAAAGGCATTCTGCTGTCATGTATAATTAATTAGAACAGGTTTTTAAAAAAGACTAATTATGGACTAAACTAATTTTCAGCTGAATCTGAACCAGGGCCATACTAATGAGATAGACATCTATTTTGATCTGAAAGCTCTTAAAATTATTATCCTTTATATTTGTTGAAATAATCAAGCTAGAGTCCACTTGTATGAGCCCCATAACCCTGTCCTATGCAGGGAAAAAAAAAAAACCACTACATTCTAAAATTGGGAAACATTTTAAAAAATGGTCAGTGTATCTATATGTTGGCTCTGCTTTCTGCCTATTCTTTTTCTTCATTAATACTGGGTCCACATTCTTTTTTGTAGCTTTTCCTGGTTCCCTACTCAAATAAGACACTTAGGTAAACATGTTACTTTTGAGAGAAATCTGAAGACACCTAATAACAGTTTTCAGATTTTCCAAAATGATAATTAGAAAATTCTTCTTCTATTCACACAAATTTTCATATCTCCATTTTTTGCATCGAGTTCTGGGAATGCCAATGCAGTCAGCAGAGAAAATAGTGTCATATCTCCAACTGGGACACTTTGAACACTGTGAGACTAGACATTTGTATTTATTTTTTTAATTAGTCAATTTGTTCAAATTTGTTATACATAGCAGCAGAATGTATTTCATTCTGGTTGTTTGTACTTATTTTTAAGTTTTTAAAATTCTTTTTAATTCTTTTATTTATTTGTTTGTATGTGGTGCTAAGGATTGAACCCAGTGCCTCGCACATGCTAGGCAAGTGCTCTGCCATTGACCTACAGCCCCAGCACTTGTTTGTATTTATTTTTAAAAACACAACTGTCAAAATGTCAATGTGGACTAGAAAAGATGCTTTTGGCAAGACATAGCTCTTTGGGTATGAAAAAATAGTAAAAACTGTCTAATGGGAAAACCGTAGATGTTTATTAGAGATTCTACTTGTGTTTTGTAAAGCCGAGAAGAGTACTACCTCTGCCTTCAATCTAAAAATAAACATACTGATATGTTTCATAAACAGGGAAGGTTTCATAAGAGTTTGTATGTTCAGTTAACAGGGAAGAGAATCAGTTGGCATCTAGCCAGAAGAAGTGGATCTCTATATACTTTTATTCCTTTGTTACTAAAGCATTATAGTCGATGAATCCTGGGATGCATTTCTATTTCTAACATGATAACCAAGGACAGGAAATTCAGTGTTTTTTTGATAAGTCTTATATGTTGATAGGGGGCTATGATGCATTGGAATTCTATCTACTGTCACAGTTTTAGAAATAATCCAGCCTTACCACTGGTGATCAAGGGTGCTACTCAATGATAATGCACTCTAGGGAACATGGTGGAAGACAGGGAAGAAAGTGGGGAAGAAAGGGCAAGGACAAGACAAAAGGTGAGAAACAATTTTTTTTTTTTGAGAGTTAAAGTATTCATTCCACAGATTTTTATTTAATTTTTGTCAAATTTGCCAAAGAAACCCAAATGGAATTTGCTAACATCCAAGAGCTGTCTATTGAGATTATTTCTTTGTTAATTCCAGCAAAACTGGCTTTCCTTATTTGTTATCTAAAGAGCTTATTCGCTTTAAATGGGTACAAACTACTGGAGTTTTAGAATCGCTTTCTTTTTCTTTTTGGGGGTTGATTCTGGGGATGGAAACAGAACCTCATGCCTGCTAAGCATACATTCCAACACTGAGCTATATCCCTCAGGCCTTGAGGTGGTAGGATTTCTTAGTGATGTAGATAAGTATCCTAAAGGAAGATTTCTAAGTAGGAATCAATTTAAGTCACTGAAATGTAAAGGTAGCCACTCGAAGAACACATGAAAAAATCAACTACATATTTTAATTTTTAACCTGATTCATCTGAGCAGTCACCACAGTCATTTCTTGTGTTATACCCCTTTATCCACATATGTCCAAGTCTTCTTATTGGAATACTTGAATGTCAAATTTTGTGAGAGACTCTTAGGCATGTGACCTGTATTTGATAAAGACATTATTTTTAACATAAAACAATTAGGTTTGGTGAGGTTTGAAAAATATTTCTGAATTTTAATTTTTGGCTACTACTGATTATTCCTTAATTTTGATAATTTGTCCCCTTCACCACAGTAGGTAGCTGATTCATCTTCTCCATAACTTCAATCCACCTTGCCATGACCAAGGAGGGAGGGTGGCAAGCAAGTAGTGAAGTCTTCACACAAGAAGCCCAGATGCTGTGAAGCTATTTTGCATTGGTGATATGGTAAATCTGGAAGATACGTAAGACAAGTACTGGAGGTTGCCACGTGCATCCATGACCATGAACATCAAGCTTTGATAATATAAGAATGTACCTCTTTTTAACTCCTTCTCTTACCATTGTTCTTTCCCCCATTATTTATTCTCCTTCTTTCTTTTTCTGACCCATACTTCCAAACTGTGCAGGCCTACTTAACTTGTTTGCATTTTTTTGCAAAACCATTGGTATTTTGGCAAACAAGTGTGTACTTGTTCCTACCTGAGAAGTAACAGAAGGTGCCTGTGAGGCAGTAGACAGGCCTGGGCTCTGGTGTGAGTTTTGCCGTGGATTGCTCATGCCCCCTCCATTATTTTCTTAGCTAGAAACAGAAACAAAGGTAACTATACCAACCTCATGAGGACCTCTATGTTAACTTGAAATGATTTTTAAAAATTTTTAGTTGTAGGTGAACACAATATCTTTATTTTATTTTTGTATGGTGCTAAGGATCAAACCCAGTGCCTCACACGTTTTAGGTGAGCATTCTATCACTGAGCTACAACCCCAGCTCTTGAAATGATTTTTAAACTCAGTGAACATATTTATTTGAAGAAAGGATCTTTTTAAGAAACTCAAGTTTCATAAAATAATATTTTGTAAAATCACATTATCCTGTTATGTCCCACTGCCCTATGTGGATGCTTATAAAAACTCAGACTGAGTAATTTTTATGTATGCCATATAAAATTTTATAGGTGTCCTATATATGGATGATGGGACATAGTGGGTTAAGATATACATTGCTGACACTTATATTTTAGACATTTTTTTTTGGCACCAAGAATTAAACCCAGGGGTGCTAAGCCATTGGGGCACATCCCAAGCCTTTTTTGTATTTTATTTAGAGACAGGGTCTCATTGAGTTGTTTAGGGCCTTGCTAAATCGCTAAGGATGGCTTTGAACTCATAATCCTCCTGCCTTAGCCTCCTGAGCCACTGGGATTATAGGCGTGCGCCACCGCACTTGACATTCTTAACGTATTTCCACAAAATTCCTGATGGGAGTGTGGGGTGATAAACAGGCTGGAAATGTTTTAGGCAACCTGATTTGGAGTTGGTGAAAGTGCATTTTGCACCTTGAATATTTGTGACTGGGATTTATTTATTAAGAGGCACATAACAACCACAATTTCTATCCTTTGATCCAAGAGATGGTTGGTGTTGATATTCTAGGGGCAAGAACCTGGCATGCTGCAACAATCTGAAGAAATTGGTCAGTTTGGATCTTCTAAACATTGTTACCAAATGTTATTATGGTTTGGGTATGAGGTGTCATATTCAAAAGCTCCTATATTAATGCAAGAAAGTTTGGAGGTGAAATGATTGTGAGAGCTGTAACCTTATCAGTCCATCCTAGTTTGAATGCGCCACGTAAGTGGTAACCATAGGCAGGTGGAATGTGACTGGAGGAGGTGGACCACTGGGGTCATGTCCTAGAAGGGTTCATTTTCCCTATGGCCCCTTTCTCTCCCTGTTTCTTCTTCCTGGCCACTGTGAGTGCAGCAGCACTTCTCCACTCCCGTCATGATATTCTGCTGACCTGGGGCCCAGAGCAATGGACTCAGCCTCTTGAGCCAAATTCAACTTTTCTTTCTCTAAGTTGTTCTTGTTGGGCATTTTAGTCACAGCATTGGAAAGCTGACACCAAGATAGGATTCAATGTGAATCTAATTTTGGGGGGTGAGGGTGGTTAATACTTGGGGGAAGTACCTATGAGTGATTAAGGTGAAGAATCAAGTATAAGCAGGAACCTCAGATCCTGATGTGTGTCTAATGCTTATGAAAGAAAGTGGTGATGAAGGTCTGGGTAGAAGGAGTCTCAGGTCTCAGGTTGTAGTGTATGTAGTTCTAAGAAAGTTTCAGAATGCTCAAGGTAGAGACCTTGCAGAAAAGTAATCCTTTAAAAACCGAGTCCCACGTCCTATAGGGTGGGCTGGCACAAGTATCCCACAATACTGTCACAGGCTGGGGCTGCTTGGGGGAAGCATAGTCTCTTTAACTTGGTGGTATGGTCAGAGGTCTGGAAGCTTGGGCTGACCAGTTTACAGAGCTCCTTGAAGCTGATTCTCTTGAAGGAGATCAGAGCAGGGTACTCCATGG
This sequence comes from Spermophilus citellus, assembly GCF_964194105.1. NCBI lineage: Eukaryota > Metazoa > Chordata > Mammalia > Rodentia > Sciuridae > Spermophilus > Spermophilus citellus. The sequence continues at coordinate 227,637,139 of NC_138182.1, forward strand.
CTGCTGTATCCTCAAAGTTATATTCAAAATGCTTGTAAGGCACTAAGTTCACAGACCCACTCTGGAGACAGTGCCTCCTCCAGTGGTGAAGCCCTGGTTCAGCATGCATCTGTATTTGGCATATAATATGTGCTAAGTTACACTGTTCTTCAAATGAGTGTTCAAAAGGTGAATACTTTTTTCTGCATTAATTTATATCCATAGAAAATAAGGATGACAATAAGTCTGTTGTGAGCATCTTAGGGAACAAAGATTCCACTACTCCAGCCTGGCAGTGTGTTATTTACTTGCTGTCATGAAAGTTTGGAGAACATTTCATTTCAGTCCTTAAAAGATATGCTTTATGATTTTTATTCCATTGGCTAAATATACCCTAATTTGTTTTAAGAATCACCCTTAATTACATTAGATTGTTTCCTGTTGTGGTCATCTTGGAGAAAAAAGATTGTATAAGCCATTACAGTCATTAAGAATAGAAATAGGAATGATATTGCGATTTTAACTGGAATCGTGTTGAATCATTGTATAAGTGCTTTGGATAGTATAGCCATTTTGACATTAACTTTGCCTATCCAAGAGCATGGGAGAGCTTTTTGTCTTCTAAGGTCTTCTTTAATTTCTTTCTTTAGTGTTCTGTAGTTTTTGTTGTAGAGATCTTTCACCTCTTTTGTTGATTCCCAAGTATTTTATTTTTTTGAGGATGTAAGGGAGACAGAAAAGATGGTGGAATGAGATGGACATCATTACCCTAGGTACATGTAAGAATGCACATAGGGTGTGATGCTACATTGTGTACAACAAGAGAAATGAAAAATTGTGCTGCAATTGTATACAATGAATCAAAATGCATACATACCTAATTAAAATTAAAAAAATAGGAACAGGATGATGGCAATGTGATCCTCCTAGAATTTTTAAAGGAAACAGTGGTTTATAATGATCCTTAGTCTTAATATAATAGTTGTCTAAAATATTGATTTTAGTTATTTTCTCCTTTGAAGATTAGTGTGTGTTAACAAGTCCCATATTAAGAAGCAGAGCCATTTCTTGCCCCTTTAAAGAGTGGATCTATTTAGAAAGCAAGTAGGACAGGAACTGCCAATGAAGACTTAGCCCTTGGCTGAAGAAAGGAACGTACCCAACATAATATGTGGGAACACACATCTGGTGATTGGTCAGTGATGAGTTACAAAAATCCAACTCATTTGGCTCAGCTGAGGACAGTCTAGCTCCAGGGACAGTCTAGCTCCAGGGTTCACTCTTGGATGACGGAATTCTGGAGTGGTTACATTGAACCCAGAGGTACTTAACCACTGAGTCACATCCCCAGCCATTTTTTTTAATATTTTAATTTAGAGAAAGTATCTTGCTGAGTTATTACTTAGGACCTTGCTAAGTTGCTGAGGCTAGCTTTGAACTCACAATCCTCCTGCCTCAGACTCTTGAGCCATTGGATTATAGGTATGCACTACCATGCCTGGCTAGTCCTGTTTCCTTGGAACTATTTTAGTACAGAAATGAATGTTTTTTCTATCACCTACTAGAACTTCAGAATTAGCATCCCTGTCACATACCATGAATATTCACATTATTGGTGAAGGTTTAGACAACCTAAGCGCCAGTAGTGGTAAAAATAGGGTAGAGGATGCAATTTGACTTTCCTAGTCCTTTTGGCACAGCACAAATTTCCACTGAAGATTCTCACTCTGCCAAATTGCAAAACCCTGTAACCTCTTGCTCCTAAAGCCAGAGTCTCCTCTCCTGTGGTCAGTATTAATTTATCCTTCTCACAGGAGTTGCAGCTTTAAAGTATTCCCATTCTTTGACTTAGAAATCCTCCTGCTGAGACTCTTATCTCAAGCATATTATCAAATATACAGAAGAAAGCTGTAGGCATGAAAATTTATATTTTTACTTAGTGTAACTGATAACAGGAGATGGTGAGTGATCAATAATGTTAGAGTAGTGAACACCTTATTATTAAAAGTCATCAAATAAACCATCCCATTTTATAGATAATAAGTTCTCAAATGTGAAAGACAATCAATTATAAAAGCACTAATCATGAAAATCAGGACTGGGGGAGTTAGCTATGGCTGTTGCTCATTTGTTCATCATTCATTCTTTCAGCTAGTTTTTATGACATCTCTGCTCTCTGTGGGGCATTGTGTGAGGCTCTGTAGACACATTGGTGAATGAGGTTGGCTCTGCCCTTGGTGAACTTCCAGTTTAGAGAACAACATGCTTTTACAAGGGAGGTTTGTGTCAGAATTGCAAAGCACGGTGCTTGTTAAAAATGTATCCCACACCTCATTCTTAAGATTAGGATTCACTGAGTCAGGGATAAAGTGAGTTTAATATAATTTTAAAAAATATTTCCATTGGTGATTTTGAAGTACAGCCAGGATGATATCTTCTAGATAGCTACTTTTCTAGATAGATAGCTTCTCTTCTAGGAGTGAATGATTGTCAATACCTTCAGTAACAAAACAGCTAAATGAAATAAAATTAGCATTCTCCCCAAATATATGACTATTTGTTTATAAATCATGTGTGTGCCAGTCACCAAACATTATGCATATTGTAAAGCCTGTTCAAAATGAATAGTTGAGAAGGATGAAGATAAATATACTATGGTAAAATAAAGGTTTGGATATTTTCTTCCCTAACCCTTTTGACTCCTCTTGTAAACCCCAAGCAATCCATTTGGGAATTACTTCTTCCACCTAAAGGATATTAAAACTGTGAGTGCCAGACAAGAAAGCCTATGTATAAGAAGTCACTGTTGCTGCTTTGACTGATTAGTACTGGGAATTGAATCCAGGCATGCTTTACTACTGAGCTGCACTCTCAGCATTTTTTTTTAACTTTGAGATGTTGCCCAGGCTGGCCTCTAACTTGCCATCTTCCTGCCCCAGCTCCGGAGTAACTGAGATTACAAGTGAGTGCTACCGCACCTGACAAGCAGTTACCGCTTATTTAGCACCACAGCTTTCAAGGATGCTCAAAAATCTAATACAAACACTAATAACTAAAATATAATTCGATCTTAAAAGGGAATTTGGGGGCTGGGGTTGTGGCTCAGAAGTAGAGCGCCCGCCTAGCACTGGGTTCAATCCTCAGCACCACATAAAAATAAATAAATAAATAAAAATTAAGGTATTGTGTCCAACTACTATATATATATATATATATATATATATATATATATATATATATATATAGAGAGAGAGAGAGAGAGAGAGAGAATTTTATATATAATATATTATATATATTACATAATATATATAGCACTCACCTGTAATCTCATACACACACACACACACACACACACACACATATATATACCTATGACATTAAATTGGAATTAGAACAACAAAACATATCTTTATGACTCCAGTAGCTATTGTGTATTACAAAACATTCCACTACAGGTCAACAGACATGAGAAAATTTTATGGGCCCCAACACCCATCTTAATTAAGCCATCAACAACCAAGAGGGAGGGAGAAGGAGTTATGCAGACACAATCATTCCAAATGATGAGGTGCTATACAGCAAGCCTGGGGCAGTGGGAGCCTGAGGAGGGAGCGGCACCGGAAAATGGGAGGGTTTGAAGTGCAAACTGTCATTCACCAATCTTTTGGCAGAAGCAGACATGCATGCACACATGCGCACGTGCAGAGTAGGGCTGTTGGGATGCTGAGCTCAAGTGGGGTTGTGCAGGGCTATGCTTTGGGCCTGCATTGTATTTGCATTTGATGCAAGGCCAAGTTCTGTACTCAAGAGGGCAGCAGAGAGCAACAAATGAGCCCTGATTCAACTTGGGTTCCTCTTAACGCCAGGCCAAAGGCCACCATGCTTGCTGCTTGGTGAGGGCCTTAGAGGGCTGGGAAATAGTCTTCGCTTCCATGCCACTCGGTGGCGACTGTCCAGCATGTTTTAAAGTGTTTGGAGGTAAACATCCAATGACTTGCCCTGCTGTTATGACGGTGTTTTCCATTTGGAGCACTGTAATGATTATTTATGTACCTTCAAATACACCCTCATTTATCTTCAGAGTGAGCCTGTGGGGTAAGTGAACATGGTGTCATGTGCTAGTAATTTTATATATAGTATTTCAAATCCTTAGAAAAATCCTGCAAGAATGGTTTTTGAATATTCATTTTATTTTATTTAATTTTTTAAGGTGAGGAAACTGAGTCTGAGAAAAAGCATTGTCAAAATCAGGAGTTGAATCTAAAACTATAATTATTTGCACTATAGCACAATCTCATACACAACAATTTATAATGGAAAGAATTTGCAACACGAATGAATAAATAAGCACACAAACTAAAATAGGTTTCCAGATAAATACTAAATGTTGTTCCTGATAGCTCTCAAAGAATTGTGCAGGTCTCTTATCCATACTAATGTCTCCCCTCTCTCTCCTCTGTTACTGCACCATCTCAACTTCAACTTTTTGGTTTTTAAAAATGTGAATGTGATGCTGAATTGGAAGGGTTGCTTGACTCTGAGGCTCTTGTCTCCTCAAAGCAAGCCAGATACCTTAATGGATAACGGACAACTTGGGAACCCTGGAGACCAAGGAGGACTGTGTATTGGGCTGGTGTCCTGAGGTCACCAACTGACTCAAGGCTAACGGTCAAAATGATGAAAGGAGAGATGCGCTTGGGACTTTCATGTGGAGGAACCCCCTTCCTTAGCCTATTCCTGGAAACACCCAAATGGCCAGAAATACTAAGAGCTAATTCAATCCATCAGAATTTTGACTCCAACTCTAGCAAAGAAGGGTAAACAAAAAATCTTTCTAACCTGGAAGACGGCTCAGGATTATTTTTCTTACTTTTCCAGCTCATCAGAAGTAAGATCTTCAACTCCAGAATGTTTTATTAACATTGTTGTAGTAGGCATCGTTGTTCTGCTAATCAAGCTTTCCACAGCACAACATTTTTACATTGGTATTCTTTACTGGCCTTTTCCAAATCATGTTGACATTTCTTTTGCTTTTGAACTTCTGCCCCCCTGTTTTCTCCATGGAACAGGTCATGTCTTATTAGCTTCTTTGAAGATTGGCCTGCTTTTTTAGGGACCTTCTATCACACGGATTTGAGTGCTTGTAAAATATGCAATGAGGACAGATGGGAACAGGGAAATAATTACCTCCCTAATGCAAAGTATGTACCTGTAAGCTCTAGGTATGCCACAGACTGTCAAAGTTCAGGGAATAATGGTGTGAACTGTTTAAGTTACCAGGAAATAAATTTAAGAGTTTCCACATTTGCTCTGGCAAACAGTGTTGGGTAACCAATTTCAGAAAAAAAAGGGGGGGTCAGTTTTGCTTCTAAGAAGGCCAAGTAAAGACATTTTTGCTCCTGAACAAGCAAGGTGAATGAGAAACAGCAGCACGACTCCATTTGTAAGGAAATTGGGTGACAATGCATGCCTTAGCCAGGATATACGAAGGTGAAAGTAGAGGGAGATACAACAGCCACCTGATCAGAGTGGAGGGCCAAGAAGGCTAAGAGCCATCAGGTGGTGGGAAGCCAGGTGCACTCTGGGCATCCTTGAGAATCAGAGGGAGTGGGTAATGCAGAAGCAGGGTACAGAGGGCCCACTCGGGGGCATTACTTGGAAGTCTCTCTGAAGAGCTTTTAGACTTCAGGTCCTACACTGCTCTGGGCAGTAGAGCAACTGAGTCTCCTCCTTGCCTAGAAGAGGGAGGCTTATTTTCTGGACACATGAGACCTGAGAGTCACTGGGCTTAAAGATGCCAGGCACACTGGAGTATGGACGGAAGCAGATGGTGAAAAACAAGAAGTTTAAGTGCAATTCTATTTACTGATGTGAGGTCCCGGTCACTTTCCTCCATCTGGCTCTCAGAATAACCACACCAGACTCGTAGCTCACAGTTAGGATCTTAACAAATCCTTTTGTAGGATAAAGAGCTAGAAAGATAGAATTTAGGAGTAAAGCCACAAGGAAATTAGAGAATCAATTCAATATATGCTGACTAATTGGTAAAAATGAGAAAAGGGGAAAGGAGAAAACTGAAGGGAAGAAAATGTCAAAGAAGTAATCCAAGAAAATTTCCCAGAACTGGGAGCTTTAAATTTCCAGGCAAAAAGAGTTCCCTGAGAGCCCTACCAGCCAGTTAGAAAAATACACCCACCCAAGTACATCTTGGGGAAATTTCCCTTTTCTAAGGGAAAGGAGAGGATACCAAGTCTTTCTAGAATGAGGTATAAAATTGGGGGTGGGGGGTGGCAGGTTGCACACACACAAAGGGTCAGAATTAAGAATGTCAGCCACTGCCCAGTAGCAACACTCTTCACCAGAAGACAATGGAGAAACATCTTCAAGATAATGAAGGAAAGTAACTTCCAACCCAGAATGCATCCCAATCCAAATGACCAAAACAGCGTAAGAGTGGAATGAAGACCTTTTCAACATGCAGCACCTTAAGAAATGCCGGTTCCATGTATCCTCTTACACCAGGGGATATGTTACACTGACAAAAGAGAGAAAGCTAGGAAAAGGAAGACATAAGGAACTGCAACCCAGGAGAAATTTGAAGGGGATTATCAGGACCACAGCTGAGTGCCAAGCCCAGAGTGTGAGCACTCTGTGTTGGAACAGTAAGACCCTGTGCTCTGGGAAGGAGGTCTCTGGGGGAAAGGAAACTGTAGGTAATTGGTTTGACTATAGGGAAATTGTACTGAGAGACTGTGAAAGAAGCTAAGAAGACTCAGGAAAAGTATTTAGCTAAACAAGTGAAAAATAAGGAAATTGTTAAATTTAGGATAAGCAAAAAATAAATATAAGAAAACAAATGCAACCGAGTTCATTTTTTTAAGCCAGGAGGAAATGATATTTGCATAGTTATAATATGAGCAGTGAATGTTGATAAATCAGAAAGATTAGGGAAGACGGCAGGAGGTGAAGGGTATTGTGGTTAAGGAGAGTTAAAACCTTATCTAGTATAAGAATTGCATGGATTGTGCTTAGAATCAATAAATAAAGATAGCATTTTAATCATGTTCTTTTAAAACATAGAAGGACAGATCAGAAAATACAGAATTGAAGTTGGTGTCTATTCTGCTTCACCAGGAACAGGAGAAGACTGCTGTTTTTGTTTTAAGCTTTGTATAAGTTGCATGTTACTTTGGTTAAAATCCAGGTTACCTTCCACTCTCTTGATCATTTGTCCTTTCCTTTTATTGAAATTCGACTTCAAAGTTAGCGATGGAATGAGGCATCTGCCTTTCTTTTCTTTTCTTTTTAATGTGGTGATTAATTAATTAATTAATTGATGTGAACCCAGTGCCTCACACGTGCTAGGCAAGCGCTCTGCCATGGAGCTACAGACCCAGCCCCTCACCTGCCTTTCTTAACCTCAAATTGTTTCTCAATGAAATACTTGTTCTCTTTTACCAGGATTGAACCATTATTTAGTTATCTATTTAGCTTTGTCTTATTGTCTTACGTTGCTGGGAATGAAACCAGGGCCTCACACATAGTAGGTAAGTTCTCTACCACTGAGCTACATCTCCAGTCCTCAATTTGACCTTTGAAAAGTGAACACTGAAAACATTTTTGGACAGACTTATTGAGTTAAGACCCACCCTCCATCCCTTCCTCCAGCTAAGCATTCTGATGTAAGCATTGGAAATGGTCTTGGATGATTCCAGAAGTACAATTCTACAGAGGAAACATCTGAGCTCTACTGTTCTCCCCTGGGATAATTACAAGTGAGGGTGAATATGTGTCTTGAATATGTGAATATGTGTCTTTCTGAGCCATCCAATGAGTTTAAGTTTACCTGGATCTTCATTTTATATGTGATTTCCATGTCAAATGTGTTTCTTTACTTAAAAGTACCTTACTCCACAAAGGAATTTTAGGCAGAATGAAGAAAACACACAAAACAACAACAACAACAACAAAAATAAACTTAAAACAAGCAAGAAAATCACATCAAAGGGAAAAGTCAGGGTGGCAAACTAAGAAGAGCTAAGAGTGAGATTAGTACACACAAAACACATACAAAGGATTCCCACACATGCTACAAACTTGGGCCACAAACTTGGTCTGAGACTCTTGTTAGCCATTGTGAAGAGAGAAACATGAAAAGTTATGTGATTCAGAAGACCCTCGACATAAAAACTATTCCCACAATGAGATCAGAGGAGAATTTCTCATGGTCCTTAAAGAGAGGATGCCATGTGATGGGAACAATGTACTCACAGCCTCTTTATATCAATACAGGAATCATTTCAATGGAGTATTCTCAGACATAACCCAATGGCATTAGGTTGTCAAATTCAGCAAACAAAGTTTTGGTAGGGGAATGATGCGGACAGGATGTAATCCAGCTGCTTAGCTTTATGATTATATAATTTAAAATTAGCTTTCAAAGGATTTGATGGTTCAAAACTGGATGGTTATCTCAGATTTTGACTTCTATAGCTTATTTTGAATTTCATCAAAATGAGATTAAATTTATGTAATTTCCCATTTCCCCCATCATCTGCATTTAAATGGACCCTTGTGAGGAGTCTTGTTCCAGGCCAAACTCCGGTGTGTGATCTTGAAGGTTCTATGACAGGCAATGACCAGGTTTTGCCTTGCAGACTTCATGATGGGAAGAATCCTGCCCATATCACACTTGTGAACACAGCCAGTGCCTTGCAGTTCTTTGCAAGGACTTGCTTCTCTGCAGCCTGCCATGGTCAGGGGCATGTCTTCATTCCTAACCTGGAAGCCTTCACTCAGAGCCCTCCTTATTGAGGACTTTGAATGAGGCTCCTTTCTCCACTTTTGCCCGGTAAAATACCTGCCCACGCCTGGCCTTTCTTCCTCTCTCCCACCAGTTCACAGGTCCATGAGGAGGCAGGAGGCTTCTGACCTTCTGTCCTTTGTTCCTCATTGGCCCCATTGGGAAGATGATGCCCCCGCCATATACATTTGCTCCATGCCTTTCCACATTGAAAATGGCGGCAGCAGGGAACTGTTTGCCTCTTTCTTACACTGTTGTAGTCAGTCAATGGAGACTTGATTTTTACCTTAGTTTGTTATCCTAATTGACCACCTTGACACGGAATTGTTAAACACTTTGAATAGTCATTAAATAAATCCCAATTATGTTTTTGGAGGACAAGAACCTAAATTATGGGTTGGGCTATAATAGGAGATTTTCTCAATGAACAGAAAAGAGGAATGAGGACTCCCATTATACAAAGATTGTACCATCTTGAACTGCAGTGGGTAAATTACTCAGTAGAATATTTATGAGCCTGAGAACCTGGAATAAAAGCCTGTGCCTGGAACATTTTGACATTAGAAAAACCACAGTGGAAGAATGAAGATAATTAAAAATCCAGGGAGAAATGGAGACAGCTTTAAAAAGAATGAAAGTGGGGCTGGGGTTGTGGCTCAGAGGTAGAGCCCTCATCTAGCATGCATGAGGCACTGGAATCGATCCTCAGCACCACATTAAAAAAATAAAGATATTGTATCCACCTATAACTAAAAATAAATATTTAAAAAAAAGAATGAAAGTGAGCTGGGCCTGGTGGTGTACACCTGTACTTTCAGCTACTCAGGAGGCTGAGACAGGAAGATTGCAAGTTCAAAGCCAGCCTGGGCAACATGGTGAGACCCATCTCTAAAATTACAAACAAACAAACAAACAAACAAACAAACAAACAAAAAAACGGAAGGAAGGAAAATTATTGTCTTTTAGTCAAAAGACTTCCTAAAACCATAGGGACAAAGAGAAAGTGAGGGTGACAACCCTCTGAGAGGCTAAGGGCCAGGTTCTTCCTCAGGAAAAGGCTGAGGCTTTGCTAAAAGGGAAGTAGAGATGCTGCAGATTCAGTTACTTACTACAAGGTCAGTGATGGATGTGGAGAGAGTTATAGTAAACTAAATGATTTTCTCTGCCTGAAAGCAAGTGAAAGAGTTTTTCTTAAAGCTGTAGATGGGGAGATAGTAATGAGCTCAGGGCCTGGCCTTGAAGAGTGTGGCAGCTGTCCAGGGGGGACTATACCAAGGGCTAAAAAGAAAGGAAATAGCCACTTTTTTTTTAAAACAAATCTTGGTCTCTGTTATTCATTTCAAGGATGGTAGAAGGCAGATGGACACTTTAGTAGGCAGAATAAAAGACCTCCAAAGATGACAATGTCCTAATTTCTAGAACCTGTGACAACATTAGGTTACATGGCCCAGAGGAATTAAGGTCGCTAAACAGTTGACCTTAAAATAAGAAGGTCAACTGATTAGCAATTGAATTGTGTGGGTGGGTCCGAGGTAATCACAGAGGCCCTTTAAAGGCCAAGAGGGATGTGGGAGAAAGATTGGAAGGAACTGTGATGACACAAATAAGGCTGGAGTGAGGCAGGGTTGTTGGGTTTGAAGGAGGCAGAGGGGACCAGGAGCAAGGGCTGTGCCAGCCTCCAGAAGCTGGAAAGAGGGAGGAAGTACATTTTACCCTGGATCCCTCAGAAAGGAGCACTACCCTGCTGACCTCCTGGCTTGTCCAGTAAGACTCCTGTCTGATGTCTAACCTAAAGAATTGTCAGAAATTAATTGTGTGTGTTTTAGCCCACCAAGTATGAGGTAATCTGTAAAGGCATCACTAGGCAGGTAATACGGGACTACAGAGGACAATTTGGAATGCTGATGATAATGGTGACAATTTGTAACCCCAACTCCCCACCTTGGTAGAGATTTCCCCCACAAGCTAATAACTAAAATGCTTAGACTATAAGTGATAAAAACAAACACTAGGTTTGCTACATTGGTTGGTGATTTCTTTATTCAATCCATCTTTCCCTCAATTCCTTTGTTTTCAGCAAGGTTTGGAAAAACATGAACGATGGCATTTCATCTTAATAGTCAGTTGAGGCTTCTAAATGTCAGATAAAAAATAGCTAGGGACCTAGTATTACCATATAATCTCCATTCAAAATCCACTCTTTCTTGACTGTATCTTGCTTCAAGCAAGTCATTAGGTACAGGGGCCCCTTGGTATCTGAAGGGGAATAGATTTCAGGACCCCTGAAGATACTCAAATCCTCAAATAATAAGTCCCGGTGTAAAATGGCATAGTAGTTGCATATAACCTACGTGCATCCTCCCACAAATTATCGCTACGTTATTTATGGTACCTACAACAATGTAAATGCTATATAAATACTTAACACTGTATTGTTTAGGGAATAATAACAGAAGTGTCTGAGTAAGAATGTACAGACACCAATCCAAATCTGGCTAATTCTGCAGATCTGAAACTTGTACATTTGAAGTTGTATTTCATAAAATCTAAGTTGTTTTGAGGTTGCTGAAGTTCTTGATCCTAACAGGTGTTAATGGAAGTTTCACATTACTACATCATGACTGCCACCTGCTGGAAGACTGTTGTATAACAGCCTCAAACTGTGACCTGTTTGAGGAGGAAGAAAAAGTTGGTGCTCTTGAGAATTGTTGAAATAGGGTATATTTGAGTGAGAGAAAACTTCGAAACTATCTATTTTACATAAATTTTGTAGTAGGCCATTAAGTAATGATCCTGATCCTTTAGTATAATTTGACTTTAAATCCTAGTCAATTCACAATGTTGGAATGTTACTGTTGGAAAAACCAGGGAACAATAGTGCAGTTCAATCCTGCATGAGTGGTGTATGTCACCTGCCTTTAATCTGCTGAGAGTGCAGGCTCTTACTACATAAATTTTATCCTGCTGTTCTTTTGTTTATTTTTTCCTTCTGGAAAATATAGACAATAAAATGATTTACAGTGAGCATCTTCTCTTTCAAATACAAAATTAAAAGCAGATTTTATAAGATAGGCTTACTTCTTTTGTGTCTCAGTATTTCAGCTTAGAAAATGCTGATATAAAATCTATTTATTTCTATTTTGAGCATGAAAAGTACACAAGCTTGGGAGACCTGGGTCCTTTACTTGTAAGTCTTATGACTCCTTGGGTCATGGTTTCCTCACTTGTCAAATCAATCCTACAAAATTTTACTAATGTTGAGGCACTCCTGGGTGAACCCAGTGAATCCAGGGGTGGCAGAATTTTGGTAACTATTGAGTGTCAAACAAATGTATGATGGGAATCAATGAAACAATATTTGAAGAGTATTTTGACAAGTGTCCATGGTAGTTGAAACAAAACTTTTCAGTTAATTTTTGACTTTAAAGTAATTTGGAGAAAAATCAAAATGTTGGACCTAAATCTGTATAGTATAAAGAAGTTAGCCTCTTTTTAAGGTTAAAAAATGGAGATAAATTGTTATCCTAAGGGATTGCTATCTGGCCATTTGTAGGGACTTTAAAATTCTGCTTACTACAGGCTGAGGGACAGTTTGGTGTACAGACTAATGGGAAATCAGTCCCTGAAATCCAGGAGCAGCCTCAACTTTCTGCCACGTGTGTGCTTACCTGGCGGTGTGTGGGGACCTCCTGAGCTTTAGTATGTCATCTCTCCCAGATCTTTAAGCAGCCAAACTGCAGAGTCCTCAGTAGGTTCTAAAACAGATGCCTCTGAAAGGAAGCTTGTGCCTTGGGGACAGTAAATCCAGATCTGCACAAGACAGAGGCTTGCTCAAACTGGTGTATGGGGTTAGCACTTGGGAATCCCTCTCTCCTCTTCCTCTTGATGGACCTGATTTGTAATACTCCTTCCCAGGTTCTGTCTAGATCTCTGTCAAAAGGATTATAAATTGGTGTGATTCTGATACCAGGAGATACAGACTAGAGTCCACAGATTCTGGTACTGTGGACTGTAAAAAAATTGTTCAGGCAAAGATCACAAAAATGATTTTTAATAGGAATAAAGATTATTGCTAGATTTTATTATTTTATGAATGGTTAAATCTATTAATGATTGATGGGACAAAAATTAAGAAGAGTTTATATATTATTTTAATTGGAGATATGGTGATTTTAAGGATATTGATAACTTTATTAAAATCAATCCTTACAATGAAACCACTGAATGATACACATAGTTAGTATATGCATAGTGACATTTATGGAGAGTCTCTGCTGGCATGACTGGCAGTGGATGTGACTGTGCTATTCTTCTGCATGACCTTTGGTCCCTGGGAATCCTGAAGACCTAAGTCTGATGTAGGCTCTGGCTTGGTCACAGTTTGCCTGCAACAGTCCTCTAGGGACCGCATCCCAGGAGCTGGAGTCTGGGAGGCCTTTGAGCCATTGACTGAAACAATATATTTGTATTGGCTGACTTCTGGGACATGATTAAATGATTTCTGCGTGGAAGGGCTTTCTTAATTGTTTTTTTTTAAATAGAAAAGTCACATTTTTATGATTCAGATCTGAAGGCAGTTTCTTCGAAGTGGAAAGAGAAGAGGCTCCTGTTACGTGTAAGAGAAGGAACAACCTTAGCAGCTCCAGAAGTAGTGATTTATTTTGGGATAGAGAATACACTGAAGTAAATATGCTAATTAGGGAGAGTTGACTGAGACTATCTCCTCACATTCTTAGAAGGGATTCAGTTGTCTTGGGAAGCTATATTATGCCCCGGTGGGGAATCATACTTAAGGATATAGCCAAACTGTGGCTCATAAAGTGAAGAGAGAGAAGGAACCCAGTCTTACTTCACATCTTTGAGCTGTTCAAACAACTCTGAAATCTACCGAACTGGACTCCCTATGTGAGCAAATACATTTACTTAAGACATCTTAACTGGGTTTTTTAAACAGCTGAAAATCATCCTAACAGATGAAACAGGTATATGTTGCTTGTGTAATCAGAAAAGGAACAAAGACAGTTTCTGTTATTTGTTTGTTTGTTTGTTTGTTTTTTAATGCTTAAGTCCTGGGGTTTCTTGAGGCCACAAAGATATCTTCCTTCCCTAAATTCATTCCTGTTTGATATTAAGTTCTGCTTTATATCACCTCATAGCTAGATCCCTCAGCCACAGTAGCCATGACTCTAACATCTACACCAAGATTGGTATTTGTGCTAGATACTTTCCCTGAAGACAACATCTGTTTCAATATCAAACTTCTCCTCACGGAGGAGCTGTGTGGAAGCTAACCAAATATACTTTGCCCTATAACATCTATCAATGGTAAGGCAATATTCTCTTTTAAAGAAGAATCTAGAAAGACCCAGAGAGAGTGGCTTGTTCTCTGGAGAGGCAAACTCAACTTTCCAGGGTAATTCGAGAGGCTAGTTATAGAACAGCATATAATTAGGAATTAAATTAGATTGGGTGAGATAACAAGTATTTTCAGTAATTTGAGAGCAATCAGCTAAGACTGGTATTGAAGGGACCTAGTAATTAAGGAGCTGGAATTGGAGCTAAGCCTTGTAGAGTTCAGATTGAGAAGAGGTTTGTCAGAGTTGGAAAAAGTACTCTCTAGGGCTGGGGATGTGGCTCAAGTGGTAGCGCGCTCGCCTGGCATGCGTGCGGCCCGGGTTCGATCCTCAGCACCACATACAAACAAAGATGTTGTGTCCGCCGAGAACTAAAAAATAAATATTAAGAAATTCTCTCTCTCTCACTCTCTCACTCTCTCTCTCTCTCAAAAAAAAAAAAAAAATGTACTCTCTAGGAAGACATAATGGGCATGGATTTTGCCCTGCATCAAGCTTCTGGTATGTGAGGAAGAGAAATATATGAAAAATTTATAACACTTAGGATCCACTGGCTTGGTGGTTCTTCCTTAAATACTGACAACCTGTTCCTGAAGTAGTTGACGGACCTCAAGGCAGGGAATCTTTGAGACAAGGGCACAAACCATTGACCTAATTGTTGTTGATCATCTCCCTGTCAGAGGAGTAAACACCAGGACACCCAAGTAAGAGGAAAGAGGAGATTTCATAACAGACATGTGTCATGGAGGAGCATTGCCTGATCTTGAGGGGGAATCCTGTGAGCTGCCATGAGTCCCAGAAGGCTGGTGCCTCGTTCAGTCAACACCCACGACCGTTCCAGGAAATCCTAAGACACAGCAACATGAAGACCAGCTCTTTGGAGTTTGTGGGTACAAATTGCTGTGCTGGATGTTCAGGACTTCTTTTATCCAAAAGGTCAACAAGGTAAGGAAACAATCATGTGGTATCAGAAGTGGGTTCTGCCCTTCATACTTTGGTGAATAAAGACTGTTCAATCACAACCAGTACCCACCAAGTGACAAAGTATAGGTTCACTCACAAAAGCAAGATTAGTACTTTGAAATTCTTTATCTTGTCACTTAGTCTTAAGGGGGAACTTGTTTTTCTTTACAAAGAGTCATAGCAGGTACCAACTGCCCAGAAACAAAGCACAAATGACCAGATTCTATTGAAGACAGGGTGGTGATGGGAGAGGTAAATGTGCTAGTGCTTGACCAGTTCCAGTGCCAGGAGCTAAATGCCTAGAGTGAGCCTGCTGTGTCTTTAGCATGGACCAAACAACTTTGTGTCTTTCCGCAATGTCAGAATTTATTGAATAACAATAAATTCACAGGCTACACCACTTTCATCATTGGCAGTTCACTGAATATTTGTGGGTCACCTGATAGTCATAAGCTGGTCAATCACAGGTTTTTTTAATTCCAGTATTAATTTCTAATATCTATAACATTCAAGTCACACATTGCACTTACGTATGTGTGTGTGTGTGTGTGTGTGTGTGTGTGTGTATAACAGAAAGTCTAAGAAAGGGTTAAGGTGGCCACAGGGGTTTAGAAGGCTGAATTGAGAGCAAAGGCAGAGAGGAGATATGAATGTAGAGCCGCTGTAGGTGGTCAGATAAGATAAAAACCAGCTGAAGAATTGCTCAGTGTGCAGAGCTGTCAAAGTGCAGGAACTTATTCTAGGCTAAGGTCCAGATGCATGGCAGTTTCACAGTGTCAGCTTGAGATGTCAGCTTGGAGTGATACTTGCATGGTTGTCACCCACAGGAAAAAAACTTCACTCTGCAAAAGCCCAAGGAGAGAGATTCCAAGGTTTGTTGTGTGGCAATTTTCCTGGGCATGCTTGTGGTGAGTGACCAGGGGTCAGGGTCAGCGTGCCGCCATGTCCAGTCTTGGGATGTTTCTCCTTTTATGGGTTTCAAGTGAGGAGTTTGCATCTGGTGAGGTTGATAAGCTTCGGTGTCTGGTGTTCCTGATATGCTTTTGATACACCCATGCATCCATGTGCTTTTGATTAGTTTGAAAAATTCATGGGTTGTCCACAAAAGCCAAGCCTGGGAAACATTGTTATCAGACTTGACTCTTGGATCTGATGCTCCAGGGCAATGGGTTTCCTGGGTGCAGCAGGATAATAGCAGAATGTTCCTAGCACTGCAACAGTAAGATAGCTGCAAAAAATGTTTCTAGCTCTGTAACTTTTTAGAACACAAAGAAGCTTCTTGATAACTCACAAGCCTTGAACAATTTCCAATGCCTGTAATTAACTTCCTGATTATGAAACCCTATATAATAAACTTGTGGAACTACTTCTGCATCATTGTTCCTCTATCAGAGGGCAGTGTCCTGTCTAACCCCAGTTTTGCTTAAAAATGTCTTCTGTTGCCCCTACTCAAGATTCTTTATTGACGCTATGCGAGTTGCGGCAGTGGGTGGTCATTGTTATTAGTACGATTAAGTTATTGATTGGTTTATGCATTATGGTTGTGCCAGGCAGGTGGTGGTTGTTTGCTTGTACAAACAAGGTGTGGAGTCCTTCCACTTTTGAACTTCAATTCAAAATGGAGTAGGTTTTGGAAAACTACTTCTTTACAAAATGGAGTGAAGTTATAAGTACAATCTGAAAACTGCATTCTGTACATCAAAGAGTAACTCAGAGAAGAACCCAGCCTGCTCTCCACACTGCTCAGTGACTTTACATCATTATTACCTGGGAGGCCATTGTGAGCTCCATGTGGCAACTCAAGTCAATTAAACCAGACCATGCGAGGGTAAGACCCCATCTCCAAGTCCCTCCAGATGTGATTTCACTGTGTGTCCTGGGCTGAGATCCATTGGCACCTTTTCCCACCATTCTTAGGTCCTCAGTCCAGATTCCTCTCGGGAGGTGGTTGTTTATGTTGGGTTAGTAAGGAGGACTTTTGGTGATCTTACAGCAGAATTGTTAGCATACCAAAAACCCCATACTGGTTAACACATCACATCACATTTTTACCTTGTCCCTAGGAGGAGATCATTTTGAGCAAAGCCAATCTCCCCTAGGGAAGCAGATTCACCATGTAAGTAGGTCCTCAAGTCTCTGTCTACACTATTTCCCCAGGGCTAGCACAGTCTCTGGCAGAATATGTGCTCCATAAGTGTGTGTTGAAGAATTAAATGACTTTGAAGAGATTTCTAACATGTTCCTATCATTTAACCGTTTGGAGAAGAGACGATGACTAGATCAACCAAGCATCAGGAAGGCAGTTCTGATGCTTTCCATAAATTGATTGTCAGAGATGTAATATATCTCTGACTGTCCATGGGGTTGCATGTGGGTCACCCATATGGAAGCCTCATGGATAGAAATATCTGATGTCTGGGAATAACCAGTGGACATTTCCTCTGGTCAATTGCCCAGGGACAATGTGAATTCCTTTCTGCTCTGCCTTGACCCACACAGCACCTGAGATTGGTGTGACCTGCCAAGATGTCAATCAACCTTGTGACATCACAAGCAAAACTCCGCCCTTTAAACCTTATCCCTGCCTTTGAATGTATCCCCTTAAATAAACCACTGGAGTCATTTTTCCTTTGTCTAGTTCCAGAACCCGTGTGGACTAAATCTATCTAATCTAGGGACTTCATTTCCTGTAAATATATTTCTGAGTATTTGTGCTTTATTATTTGCTAATTATCTGGGATTGTAAGTTTCAGGGTGGCTTAGAATCCCCTGGGCAGAAAGAACCCCACAAAGAGACACTGGTGATCGTCTCTCCCAATATCTGACTACCTCAGTAGACAGGGAAAAGGAGGATAACAGAAATATTGAACACTTAAACAGCTTCCTAGGCGTATAAAAAACAACATATGTGAATCTATCATTTGGCATTTAGAATCTATCATGGAGAACAATTTTTCTGAATGTGTGAATAATAAACTGGGGCAAACATATCATGCTGTGCCCACACAGTCATCCCTAGGCATTGGATTCAGGCCCTGCTGTGGATACCAAAGACCACAGATATTCAAGTCCTTTATATAAAATGGTGTGGTGTTTGTACATAACCCATGAACATCTTCCACGTACTTTGCATTTCTAGATTACTTATAATACCTGATACAATGTTAATGCTATGTAAATACTTGCTATACTGTGTTGGTTAGGGAATAATGACAAGGAAAAAGTTTTCCTGTTCAGTACAGATGAAATATTTATTTCTGAATATTTTCCATCAGCTTTTAGTTCAATCTATGGATTTTGACCCTGAGGAAAGGGAGGGCTGGTTGTACTCATTTCACTCAAAGGAGAATCCCCCACCCCACCAGGCAATGAGTTTGCAAGTCTTTCCCAGCATCATAATTTATGATCCTAATTTCAACTCCATAGGACATAGAATCACCAATAATAAAGGTTTATTACTTCTAGTTGCTGATGTGGCAACAATGCAGATTGGTCATGTTGCTGGGTACACAGCTGGTATCACATAGCTCTCACTCTAATGAAGAGGGCTTGACCATGTAAAGAGGAAATCTGTTCACAAGGCAGAACAACCCTGTGAAGTTTACTTTAACCAAAGAATATTTACACAATTCTCTTTGGATTGTACCTCAGTGGGTGAAGTTCCTGTCTAAAAGCATGCCTAAAAATGTTTCAATTGTGTTACACTCCTTTATCATGTCTTTACCATTTTTTATTATAAAACCAGTAAACATGTATAGTAAAAGGTTCTAAGCAATTAAAAAAAAATGTCAAGTTGGGCCATCTGTAATCCCAGCAGCTTGGAAGCCTGAGACAGTAGGATTGCAAGTTCAAAGTCAGCCTCAGCAATTTAGCAAGGTCCTGAGAAACTCAGCAGATCCTGTCTCAAAATAAAAAATAGGGCTGGGTTTGTGGCTCAGTGGTAGAACACTTGCCTAGCACACATGAGGCGCTGGGTTCCACCCCTTAGCACCACATAATGAATAAATAAATAAACAAACAAACAAATAAATAAATAAAATGGCTGGGGATGTGTCCCGTGCTAAGTATCCCTGGGTTCAGTCTTTGGTACCAAAACAACAACAAAATGTACATTCCTTTGAATTTTGTCAGTAGTATCCACTACAAAAGAATATGGTGGTAAACTTTTGAGGCTCTCATTAGTTATCTAAGTATGAGAAAATCTGACACAGAAAAAAATTAAATATTAAAGAGAAAGAACACTTAATTTAAGAATTTATAATAACCAGAGTTTGTCTTGCCTTTTGTTTTATTTTTGTCCAGTTTACATCAGATTTATAAACATTTTATTTATCACACAGAAAATTTATGAACAGACATGAATACATTCAATGCCACCCACTGGAAATATAAATATTCAATGATATAATTTGTATGAAATTATCTATGATCTGTCTGTTGATTATGTATGTAGATATAGCCAATTATTTTCTCACAAAATAATTTAAACTTTTTACTTTTTATATGCATAAGGATAAAAAGTTATGGTAATGAAATATTACAGAATGTTTTCTAAAAATCAGGAGGTTAACTGACATTTTAAAGAACACTTCACAGCCATAAACCCATTACATTTTCCTTAAAAAAACACCAACAACATATTCACTTATCCAAACTATTGGCAATATTTTGTAAGATCAGGAATATTAAAATTTAACCTTTTGCATTCAGATCTCCAGTTTCCCTGTGGTGACTCTGGAGTGAATCATTTTTATATTTTATATTTATAATCAGCAGGGTGATGTATGAAAAGTGCTGTCACCAACACTTCAGGATGCCTGTATTAGTTTACTCTCAACTGATGAAAGGAGATTAATTACTAGTGTGATTACTTTAGCCACAGTCCAGCTTTCCCTGAAATACTAACAAGTCCTGGTGACATGTCTTTTCAATGTTCTATGAAACAAAGGCCAACCAAGGATTATTTGAAGAAATGGAATTCGGTTCAGTGTTTATTAAAGGTCTCAGACTTAGTGAAGTTACATGTTAATTTGAAGATTTTATCTAGTAAAGAAATGATTCTTGTTCCATGGAAATAATCCATTATGGCAATTTGTGTCCCTTTTGGACATTAACTGGGTTTGTATACAACCCAGCGATCTTATCTTACTATTGTCAAAAATTACTCAGCTTCTCAGATGCTCTTGGAGTCAGTTTTCATCTCTTACTGGTTTCTTCATTAATTAATGAGTTGAATGAAATCTTTTATTTGTATGAGAGTGTCATATTTTGTAACCTTTTGAAAATTATATTTGATCAGTTCTGAAGGTCAGGCACTGAGATGTTTGAGGGGACTCACTTGATGAGTCCCCTCTTTAGCCTGCACATCTTTCCTTGACCTCTGAAGTGAGTCCTGGGTGGAAACACAACTTTAACTTTTCTTGCTCTCTAGGCCTTCCTCTTTTTCTATTGATTTTCTGAATTTGTTTTTGTTTCTAGATTGCACACATTCAATAAATTATTTTCTATTAGTGGCAGCAATGATTGGGAATTCATTTTTATAATCTAGTTGGTGATCTCTGTTGGGTGAATAATGGAGACCTGTGCTCTGCTGGGTGAGAGATAACAGAGAATCCCATTTATCAGCCTTTTTATTTTTTTTTTTTTGTTTGGTTTGATCTATTCATCTACATGCAATCTCAGATGAAGAATTTTGTGATTGGTGGATAGGAACATAACTCTTCAATTGTCTGAACCTGTGACTGAATCTATAAATCTGAAACAATTAGCACTCTGTATTTGCATGTCTGCACCTGTAATTGTAAAAGGCCTTTACCTCTCATTGTATAAGTAGGAAATACTTTCTAACTCTGGAAGGTATTTATAAACTAGATTATAATGTATCATTAAAAGAGTGTTGTTCTGATTGGCTTGTATGAGTCAAATATTATCAAAATCTAGGAAATAGAATGAACCTCCTGCACTTCAAGTATGCTATAATTTTAAGAAAAAAACAATTGTTTTTCTAGAAACCACTATCTCAGAAACATTTTACAAATCCAAGTTTACATAATGGTGAGTTTTTTAATAAATTAGCCTAATTTAATAATTCGTTTTTCTAGAATACTAGTTACATGTTATTATCCTAAGTTTATCAATATATAGCATGATTCCAGCAAAAACTTTTTAAATGAAAACTTTAGTTTGTTATCACAGAAAAAGACTAATTTGAATTTCTTAAACTTTTTATACTGGTTTACTTATTTAAATAAGATAAAATACTGCTACTTAATGCTTAATATTATAAAGGTGTAAATTTGTATTCAACTAAATTGAATCATGATTTTGACAAACTTCTAATATCACCAGTAATTATGTTTTAGAGTTTGTCAGCTTAAACATAATTTTTAAGATCCTTGAGTAAAACTTGGATTAATAGCTGGTTGCAGTGGCACATGCCTGTAATCCCAGCGGCTTTGGAGGCTGAGACAGGAGGATCGAAAGTTCAAAGGCCAGCCTTAGCAATAGACCCTGTCTCAGCTGTAGAGTACCTCTGAGTTCAATTCCCATACCACCCCCCAAAAAACCCCTTAGATTAATAATAAATTATGAATAAGTGATTATTAGATAACTAATAATTTCCAAATAAGATAAAACATTGAAGCATTGATTGTTTAGTATACTTTTGGGTTTATATGTTTTTGGTTCTAATTTTTATATGCTATTGGCTCTATCTCTGGACATATTAATGAATGAATGTTTGTTTTTTATCAAAGTTCAAGAGATGTATGTGACCATAGAAAGTTGTATATTTATTCATAAATTTCTTTCACTACCCTGATACAATTCTCTACTCTGACAGTTCTCAATTTACCTCCTAGTTTTCTCTATAAAGTAGAATTATTAGTTTAGTTAAAATAAGCACTAATATAGCTGATTGAAACTATATTAGTTGATAGTAGCAGAGAAATACAACTGTGTATACAAGTACTATTTCTCAGCACTCAAGGGCTTATTTAAATAAAGACTGTAAATCTTCTAACTTAAAAAAAAATTGTCTCCCAGGGTCAGATTTTAAATTTTGAAAGAAAATATTTCCAGGACATCTTGTAGATCTACAGCTATCTTTGAGACTTCTTAGAGAGCCCTTGGAAGATTACAAAGATTTGTCATTTCACTTTATATGAAGAGGTAGGCTGGATCAATCATATTTGTTTGGTATTCTCCATATTTCTTAATTATCTCAATATCATAAAAAGAAGAACATCATTGGAAGAAGTGTCCCGTGTTAGAAACGAATGCTCAACCTTCCTAAAGTTGATAGGTTCAGATGAGCAAAATACTACTAATATAAATATTTCAGATATTATGCATATTATGGAAAGACTCTGGAGATTTTTTAATACCCTTACTGTCTGTAATATGTTTTTACCCTTTGGAGAGATAATCAATTGTGTACAAAATACTTATATAGAGTAACACAATAGAGAATTTTCTCCTTTCTGACACCAGTGAGTCATGCAATCTTATTATCATTTTTTATTTTATTGGATGCATATCTGAAGGTTCTGCTCTGGGCCCAGAGCCTCTAAGTGTCAGAGCCTTGTAGAAAGGTGTACCAGATACTCCTAACTACTGACCCTAACAAGAATAGACTCCTGGATACATGCTTCTTGGCTGCTATCACTTAAACATCCTTCAAAGACTAAAGTAGATTGAGTCAGAATTTCTGAATTCCAAGATTCCAAAGATTCATTTCTGTTCAGCTGTATTTTATAATAACCCACCATTTTACATAAGATCCCAGGAAATAAGAATTAATTACACAGAACCAAAATAGCTGATGAGGACTTTTAAAAATAGTAATTAGTATGGAATGTTATATTATTTTTGATGTTTTCTTCTTCAGAGACATGAAAAAATCCTTTATCATTTCAAGTTATCCATAACCTTCAGTTTTTAGATTATGCACAGTAAACTAGAATGAAATGTTTAAAAACAGTATCTGGTTTTTACTAATGTCTTAAGAGTGGGTCTCCTTACGTTTTATGACAAATTAGTTTTTTGTATAGGTTTAATAAGAATTTGTCATTATTTTCCCAAGATATAAGTGTACAGATATGTTTTTCAGCCAAAATCATACCCAATTTTAGAATGATCCTATTAACCAGGCATAAGAAGTTCATATTAAGGAATGGGTTAATTTTTATTATGTGGAGCCATTGTCTACAAAGCCATTTCCTACACTGGTCTTGGTGCCTGTCTCTGTACCCCAGGACTTACTGGTACTGAGGAGTCACTTCCTAAAAAGCCATGGACTTAGCAGATATTGCAGGCTTCAAGAAGGGAGACATTTATACCTATTTATTGATTTTGTAGGTGGAATCTAGGGAAAAGAGTTTCCTGGGTGTAGTCCCCTAGCCTACAAAGGAGCAAATAATCCGGACTTTCAAAAGTCTGAGATTCATTATGAAAATTGTGGAAGAGAATGTAAATGTTGGCGTTTTAGTAGTTCCTCAATAATGTAAGGCTCTAGGTTTGCAGAGAAAACTTGAGGCTTATATTGTTAAATTGCTGCATGGATATAAAATATCAGGGCAAACCTAAAATGAACAGTCTTTTTTGTGATCAGAAATAATATTTAGATGTTATTTATGATTCCAAGCCAGGAGACTGCCAAAAATCTTACTGAAACTTGAAAATAAAGAAACAGAAGAGGCACATTCTTTCAGGGCCACACTGGGGAGGCCATCCAAGAAAAATCAAAATGAAGTCCCAAGACAAGCAGTATCAGAATCACTTGGAAACTTATTAGAATTGAAAATTCTTGGGTCCCACCCCAGACAAACTAACCTGGAAACTCTGGGGGGTAGTGTCCAGCAATCAGAATTCTAACAAACCTTTCAGATGATTCTGATATATATCTGATAAAGTTTGAGAGCCATTAATTTAAGAGAAGGTACTTGTTCAACTATTTGACCAATTAAAGGTCTCAGATTTAATGAAGGCACATGTTATCTTAATGATTTCTTTTCTATAGAGATGTAAATAATTTCTGTTCAGTGGAAAAGAGAACTTCAAAAGCTAAGGCTTATGACCTTGTTGGGCATTAGCCAGATTTGCTTTGCTTACACTGACATGACATAAACTATATAGCTTTTCAAATGTTCTTTGAATTAGTTTTGACATCATGCTGGTTTCTTCACTAATTGATGAGTAAAAAAAAATCTTCAGTAGGTGTTTATATGAAAATAATGTTTTTTAACTTCTCAAAAATTATTCTTTATCAATGTATTTCACATTGTGACTCTATGGTAATGAGTTCCATTACTAGGCAGATGAGTATTTCTTTCCATGTTAATTTTTGCTTAATATTTTATCCTTGTTTAAAGCACAGCATGTGGTACAGAAACTTTGAATGAATATGTGCAGTCAACAAATATTATCTAAAATACTTGATTTTTAAAAGAGGAATTTTATAAATTGCTTTTAAATACCACTCCTGTTAATTAACTTGTATTATTATTTCTTAAGGGATTTTTCTGGGATCTGTTACAAAGAATCCTGAGGCTAAAAGATGATAGAATTGCAAAGGGTAACATCCTTCAAGATCTGTTCTGAGATCCGTTGGCTGTCAACCAAGAGTCAGACTAGGGCTAAAGTGGTTATTCTGTATTCGGTCTTGGCACAGGTTGTTTAGTTGTTGTTCAGCAGTGGAAAAAGCAGTTGCAAGTAATACTCAGTGCTGTGCACCCATGTATCATTGGATGCTGTTACTGGACAATATAAATGAGAACTAACAATTCAGACACAACCCCTTGATAAGAAAAGGCACCAAATAGAAGGATGAATGACTTTAGGTAAATCCATCAAAAGTGCTAGAAAATCTGATTAAAGTATATGCCTTATTAAATGGGTGAAACATTAGGACTATTTTCACATATTACTTAGATTGCATGGAGAGAGAATATTTATTGGTTTTCTCTTTCTCCTGATTTTCTCTTAGGTAGCTTTTGCCTCCTGCATTCCAGGTGACCTGGGGGCAATGGAGGATTATTAAGCCATCTCCATATAGTGGCACATTTATATCTCATCATAAACAAATTTCTGCCTCCTGAGAATTTAAGTGCTAAGCAGAATGCTAAACAAAGAGTTTAAATGTGAACATTATAACAGCAGCACCCCAAATGACTGGCCATGTTTCCTGGCCAAGATCCTTAGTATCATTCCTTGGGACTACCTGCTTCTTCAGCTTTTCCTTTCTTTCCGTATCTCTCCATTAATCCACTTTTGCTTAGATTATCCAGATCAAGTTAATGTGGCTTACAACCAAAGTATCATAACTGATATAAAATCTGTTTTCCAGATGAAGTGATTAACTAAATCAAGTCCCACAATCAGTGTTCAAATCAACTTCTAGTCTTTGGCTCGCTCTTCTAGATTTTGGTGAAACATGAGTGTATAGTGTGCTCCTTTAGTTGAATTAAAGAGCATCTCACTTGTATTGCCTTCTCCTTTATGGAGGAATTTTCCTTCTAAAAAGCTTATTTAGGGGCTGGGGTTATGGCTCAGCGGTAGAGCGCTCACCTCGCACATGCAAGATCCTGGGTTCGATCCTCAGCACCACATTAAATAAATAAATAAATAAAAGTTATTGTGTACAACTACAAAAAAAAAGCTTATTTAGATGAGAAAAATTCTAAACATACTTATATAATTTAAAAAACTAGAATAATACAAAGTGACAGAAAAAGCACTTATTTATTTATGACATCAGTTTGTAAACAATCACACTGTGCACTTTTTAACAGTAACATTTTTTTCCCCTATGGATTTACAGTAAACTCTATGTAAATTCAATGAGTTAATACAGAGTGAAGATGAATAGGGTAGAATAATTTCTGAAAATGTCAAATTACGGCACTTGATAAAAGATAACTATCTGTACCATAAAAATTTACATGCCACAAAACATTAATGTATAATTTTAAATATACAGTAAAACACATTTATAAAAAAAGCATCAACGTTCATTTTATTATAAACCAGTGAATTACCCAGAGTAATATTTATTAAAACTTACTAAAAATCATAAAATATTGCAACTGAGGTAAATATTTATAAGTAAACAAAACTATCATTTATAAGGACTCCAAAAGTGAATGGAAGGGCAGACAACATTTTCTGGGGACTATGTCACTCCTTGATATTTTGAAGCAGCTTCAACAAATGTGACTCAATAACCTGTTGAACTAGAACAGATAGGTAATCAAGATTACACAGCATGTTGATTACAAAAATTTTAAAAATATTAAATTCAACTTATCCTTAATGTTTTTCTAAAATAAACTTTTTCTAAATAGGATACACCAATTATCTGAGGGCAATAATGCAATGCAAAACTTGAAATACTTAAAACTTAAGTCCATCACTAATTTAATAGTTGTCCAAGTTACTGGACTTTCTGTACCTAGGTTTTTATATTTTTTAAACTGAAGTAGAATCCAAAATAAGTAGTTTATTATGCAAAATATTAAATAAATGTTTAAATAGGTATGCACTTATCCTCCAGTAACTAATTATTTGGGTCAATGAAAAGCACTGTAAACAACTCATTTCTCAACTTTGTAGGAATTTTTTTTTTTTTTTTTTACTTTGCCCACAGTTAAAAGCATGTATCAGGAGTTAGGGAAACATGCAATGTTTTATGACTACAAGTGATGAAACACTGGCCTATTCCATTTAAAATAATGAAACAAAACCTGAGAGTTCTAAAATACTTACCACTTCTATAACCCAGGGCTACAGCTAAATCCATAGAATTATACCCAGAGTCGGTTTCAATTGTTGGGTCAGCTCCATTTTCTATACCAAAACAGAAAAATATACATAAGTAAAATAAATGTGTGAATATGTTTACCTAGTACTGGCTGGTATGCAAATATCTGGATAGATTTTCAGCCAATTCAGAGTATATTTTCAGAATGGTCTTCCCAAGTTCGTAGTATACTAGGGATACAGAATTCACTTGCATGGGCTGGAGTGAAAACAGTTCAAAAAGATGAAACTCATAGACAACTAAAAACTTATGCAAAGAGATACTACAAATGCAAAACTTATGCAAAGAGATACTACAGACAAGGAAAAGACATGACCCCAAATTCAAATGTGATTTACATGTGACCTCAAATGAAAGCAGCAAGGACAAATGCTTTAACAAAGATGTGGTGTTTTCATGGAGCTGCTTCTCTCATGGGCATCTCTGTGGTAGCAGGTACCTCAGGAGTGAACAGCAGCAGGATTAGTGTATTTTACAATAGATATTGGTCATCCTGACTAACACCAAGAAAGGCCAGATTGAAAAAATAAAGTCCTCGCAGGGCATTTTCTAAATAATTTTCATTTTCATCTGCTTACCTAAGAGCATCTTTACACATTTCACATGATTCCCATGTACAGCATAAAGCAAAGGTGTTCCTCCATTCTGCAAAATGAAAGAGCTTTTCAGGATGAACAACAGTCAAATATTGCTGTAGGAAGTTTTACTAAGAATTGGGCATGTAAAAGTAGTTTAAGGTAATTTTAACATCTTTCAAAGAATGCTTAAGTCAGAATAAATAATTGAATTTATGGCATTAACTTGTTCTTCCAGGTATTTACTTAAATAAACATTTTTAGGAGCATCATAAAATCTATTATGTCTCCCCCAGCCAAATAAATTCTAGAATGTGTTACAGTAGTTTTAAATTCAGTATCATAGACTCACCCAGTCATATTCATTTACATCAACTCCACAATCAAGCAGCATTTTGACAATATCTGTGTAGCCTTTACTACAGGCCAATGACAGTGCACTTTCTCGACCTTTTCCTAAAAGTTGGGGATCGGCACCCTGGTATGGGAAGTTGAAATAAAAGACTTTCAGTGAATTTAAACAAAAATGTTGCTACTCCTGTCAATAACAATTACAGTTCAACACTGAAGTCAGGTATGTTCTGGGGTCAATATGGAAATTATTATTCACGGATGCTCTTGTTATTGAGATTTTCTGAATGAATGAATGCCTTCCTTCTTCTATCTCAAGCCTAACTGTCCTTTCACTCCTGAGTCAAGTCACAACTCCTCTATGAAGCCTTCTCCTCTAAGGCCGATAGTACTTTTGTTCCTATTGCACTTAATGGGGGATGGACATGAAATTATTTCTCAATTTTTCATGTATGATTAGCATTGCTTTCCCAACTAGATCCAAGTTCTACAGAAATATAAAAAGCATTACAATGTTTTTTGTATCCTCCATAATTATATGTAGCTGGTTGGAGATACAAAAACTTTACTAAAGATTTAATGGAACTTAAGTAACTATACATATATATTTTCTGAGGCATTTTCCTTACATTCTGAAGTAGAAACTCTACCACAGCTATTTGCCCGTGTGCTGCAGCCCACATCAGAGGAGTAAATCCTTCTTCATCCGTGTGATTGATAACATTTTCTATTTAAAAGAAAAGCAATTTTTGTGATCTAATTTAACCATCACATATTCATAACACTATGAAATCACTGGCATTCCAAAAAGTTGATTATATGGCTCAAAAAATTCACTTTGTGCTGAGGTCCAATGGTGTTGTTGCAACTTGAAGTCTGATTGTATTAAAATGTGCCTCAATGTACGTAGCTGGGTTTATAGAGCATGTTCTTGAAGGTATAAACTACCAGAGAATGACAAAAGGCTAGATAGATACAAGGTGTCAATAGAACACTGGTCTCAGAATCAGGAGACCAGAGTTTGAATCCTGGCTCTGTTACTAGCAGTGTGACTCTAGGCAAGATACTTAATTTCTTCAATGCACATAATACCTTGTTTACCTCAGTGTATAAGCTGGGAGGATCATAATAAGAATTAGATTACTTGGTAGTCCCTAGCATTACATAAATATATACAATTATAAAAACTCCAAATTCTTTGGAAAGCCATCTTCTATTCCATAGCTGTTGCTGCCTATGAACTTCTCATTAATGTGGTTTGGTAACATAATATGAAAATTGAATGGTCTGAAATGCAGTATCACACAATCCCACTGTGAAACCCATTTTATTCCCTAGACTTAGTATAGTAGTTATAAATTCTAGCTTTCCCCCTAAATTATGTAGTAGACTGACAAGGAAACCTCCAAATATTTATAAACAAATGTAAATACAATGATTAAATTATAAGAATGACATGATCAAGAAAAACAAAACTCTGATCGTGCTCCCTGTATTCAATAAACAATGTTGGAACAACTGCTTAACTTTTTGAAAAGTGAAAATTAATGTAATCTTTACCTCATTACACCAAAACATTTTATGTGAGTCAAAGATGAGTAAGTTCTAGATAAGTAAGACTAAGGAATCAGTTCATTTATAGTTCTTGAATGGGAAATCTTTTTGAAGCAGGATATAAAACTCAGCAGGCACAAAGGAAATAAATCATTTACTACTTGAAAATATTAAACCTTACTGGGCATGGTGGCTTATGCCTTTAATCCCAGTGACTTGGGTGGCTAAGGCAGAAGAATTGCAAATTCAAGGCCATCCTTGGCAATTTAGCAAGATCCTGTCTGAAAACAAAAATTTTTTTTTGAAAATGGGCTGAGGATGTAGCTCAGAGGCAGAATGCTATTGGGTTCAATCCTTGGTAGTGCCAAAAAAAAATTAAGCCTTTGGAAGTAATAAAAGGCGGCAAAGGAAAAATGACATAATGGGAAGAAACTATATGCAACATAAATAGTAAAAAGCTAATTTCCTTAATTTAGAGAGTTCATATAAATCAATATATTGCAGGCAGTTTGCACAAAAAGAAATTCAGCAATCAAAATTCTAAAAATATAAAGTACTGTGAGATACCAGTTTTCACTCATGGATTTGTGAAAATCAAAGTATGATAAAATTCTGTGTCAGTGAGGGTATAGGCAAATAGAAAATCTAACTATGGTATGAGGACAAACACCTGATTTTATTTTTATGCGTATCTATGTATGTATGTATATATATGAATTTAGGGCTGGTGTGTAGTTCGATGGTAAAGCACTTGCTTAGCATGCACAAGGCCCTGGGTTGGATGTCTATTATTATAAGAAAAAAAAGGGAACATATACCCTTTGACCCAGCAAATCTACTTGTGCTAATTTACTCAATGGATAGATTTTAAAATAATAATATTGTCATTTAATAGTAAAAATTTTGAATTAACTCCACCAGGATGAATAGTTAAGAATATGCATATGTAATATGCAAAATTATGCAGCTATTAAAAGGAATAAAATAGATTTTTATGGCTTAAATGGAAAGCTCTCCAAAACATTAAGTGAAAAGTAAGGCATAATGCAGTATGAATATTTTCCTGCTGTGTAAATAATGAAAAGCAAATACATATTCTCACACATAACCCAAAATATAAATTGAAATGTTTTCTAGAAAGTTTTTCTGAAAATATAAGAAATGTATGTTTTAGGAAAAGTGTAGGGTGCCAAAGGAAGTTATAACTTTTGTACTTTCTATTACTTAAACTTTTTTTTTTTTTTTTTTTTACTATCCATTGGGTTAACTGCCTGATGAGATTATCCAACTATTTGTTTTGTCTTTATATGTTTCTGTGTTAAATAAAGCAAAACAACAAATCTAGTAAATCCTATTGAATTTGTTTTATATAAAATATTTAAAACTAAGCCATTACCTTGTTCAATACGAGTAGCCAGGTAGAGCATCTCTCCCTGAGCTGCCAATTGGTGAACAGACAAAGCTGAAACAATACCATAAAATATTTCATGTGCGTCTGTGTGGTATATGCTCATCATTCCATGGTTCATGTTTGTTTGGTAAATTTCTTTTCTAAAAAAAGCTTATCATTTTATCATTTAAAAAATCAAACATATAGTATATCCTAATATTATAAGTGCCCATTTTACATCTGAGAATTGACTCATACATTCATTTAAGGTAATTTGACATCTGCAAAATGTCCAGACAAAATTTATTCCAAAGAAATGGTTTAGGCACTTACACACACACACACACACTCAAATACATATACTGGTTAGTTGGTTTGTTTGAGACAGAATATCAATATGTTGCCCAGGCTAGGCTTAATCTCCTGGGCTCAAATGACCCTCTGCCTCGGCCTCCCAAAGACATGAGCCACAATGCCCAGCCTTTTGGAAGTCCTAAATATTTTTATTTCAAGATTCCAAGATTCCATAATATTTCAATATTTCCTTAACATTAGGAAGAGTGAGGTCATAAAAGCAAAACTGGCCTTGAGAACATATTCTTACAAAACCAATTACATATTTTTATTTGTAACATGAAGGATGTGATCCAGATGATCACTATTATTCATTTCTTTTCAGGATTTCAAAAATACTCCAGTTGAAATATTTTAAGGGAATCTCTTCATTTTAGAGCAGTAACAAAAAGACATTGTATTTTGAGACTTCTCCTAAAAAATTAGTATTGCTTGATCATTGACTTCAGTGATATGATCAGATAGCTTTAATATTCAAAGGAAAGTAACAGGGAGTTACATACAACTTTATTTAAATAAACCAGAAACAGTCAATAGGTAGAAGGAGAGTTCCAGAGGAAGGTTTTATGTCTTAACTGCCACAGCATGTGATTCAGAAATCAGGAGGGATTTAGTATTTCCAAAGTAAAAATAAAGATTTCAATAGGCTTTAGAATATATATATTTATGTCACAGTCTCAAATATAGTTACTAGCATTAAATTGCTGATTTTCTTTCATTCACACATCCATACTGTATAGAATACTTTCTGGTCTGAATAGAAAAACCTTATTTTCCTCTACAATGATTCTACAATTTTAAAAATTGTGAATTCAAAGTTTTAAAAAACGTAGGTTTCACATTCATATTCTTGTATTCAAATATAACATTTATACTTTATATTATAAATCACTTGGCTTTTTTGCAAAATCATTTGTTGAGCTATGTTTTATAAGTAAAACAAGCATTGTACTCCAAGAGCACAAAAATATTGGCAATTAATATGCAAAATTAATTTGCAAAATGTTTAAAATAACTCATTATTTCTGTAGTAAAAATTAAAGATTTTAATATTTCAATCTGTATTTGTTCTCAACACAGAAACATAACATTATTTAAATATGTAATAGTATATGAAAAAGTTTTAAATTACTAAAAATATTAGGATATTGCTTAACCTTTCAACAAGAGAATATGCATTTAATGAAAATAAATGCATATGAAAGCCAAATTCTTAAAATTCCTATACTAGAATATTTTAGTACATTAGCTACAAGTACTTACAATTTGCTAAAAGAGGTGTGGTAGAGACCTCGTTTCCTCTGTGTTTGTTGGTTAAAGTAGTTGACTGTTTTATGGGTGAGAAATGCTTTGTTGTAGAGGGAGTGTAGACATGCCTTACTTGAATTCCAGGAGAAGGAGATGTATGGATATTGCATTCAGCTAAGTGAAATAAATGTACATTAAAACAATACAATTAAAAAATGCATGAGGCATATGAACTTCTCACAACTATCTCTCACGTGATATTAAAATTTTTGTCATAAAGTCAATATTACCATAGTGAAAATTCCAGAAAAATAAGTATTAATCTCTTATTTTAAGAGATTAGTTTTATTATTCAATAGATCATTATAAAGGTAAATCTAAAGCATGTTGACAGACTTTATTGAATTAAAGCATTGGAAGCTAGTGCAAATTAAATATTCAGGGAACAAGGAATATTTAACTGATTCATTTAGAAAAGAAACAAGGAATTTTTTTCTATGATTTAAAAAGGTATAATAAAAAGCTTCACTAGAGAATTTGTAAATGAAGATTAGGTAAAAAAATTTTTAAAAATCAACATGTACTGCCTTTAACATAGACATTACATAGCATGAAATTATTTAAATTTGGTTTCTGTGAGGTCAGAAAATTCTATTAAAATATGATTTCCAAACTTCCTAAATATTTGTATTTTTGTATTTCCTATGGTGGAAATACACAAAACTCAAATAAACAAAAACAAATGCAGATATTTATACCATAACTTTCAACCTTTAAATAGGACAGATGCCACCTCCAGGTCAGAGTTAACCTGATCTTGAATGTTTTTACTATCTTCTTCATTTAAGGACTTCACAAATCGAGAACACACGTTCATATCAAATCGATTAGGCAATATGAATTTCATTCCCATGGCAACACCCTGAGCTGATCCTTCTTCTGAATTTGGATCCAGTGGGTGTTCTATTTTAATGTCTGGCATGCCAGAGAGACTATAACTGCTGGGACACTCTTCTACTATCAATTTGGCACCAATATCCAGATTTGCTGATGTAGCCATGATTTCAACTATAGTTCAATAATTAAAGCATTTCTTCATGATTTCTTCTTGGGTTCAGAGCAGTATCCAGTGTATTCTAGAATTTTGATACTGAAAAACCTGAAAGGAAAGAAATTAGAAAATTAGAAGTACTATATCAATTTAGTAAAAGAGCACAAAATAATCATTTTCAATGAAGCGTACAAACAGTGCTCTTAGAAGCAGCTAAACCTAATAGAGTACAATGTGCAAAGATACAGAAATCTGGGTATGTATTCAAGCTTCAGCACTTCACTTATAAGCTTTGTCACTGTACAAGTTATTGAACTTTCTGAACCTCAAATTCATTTATAAAATAGGGATACCACCATTAACTTTACATGATCCTGATAAAGAGCAAATGAAATACAGAAACATTATCACTTCTATCCTCCATTCCAACGAATTTTAGTCACTGTTTCTCTTCCTTCCTATATCTGAATATTGCCAAGTGGATAAAAGATAAGGCTACCAATGAAAATAAACTTTCATGTTAAAACTTTAACCTCTTACTTAAGGTTCATATTTTTAAAAACATGTTTATATAAGTGGTTCTCGGTTTGAATTTAATGAAAAATGTAACTTGTGTTATAGCCAAGTTTCTTAGCATTGTTGTCTATAACACCTTTGTTTCTTAGTGAAAGACCCTACACAGCTTTAGTTTTAATAAACTTAAAGGGGTATTTCTAAGTTTTTGTTTAGATTAAGCATTAGCAACTTAATACAGGTTTTTAAAAATGACAAGTAAAGTGTGTAGATTATGGATTGGCTTCCAAAAATAAATAGCTGTCCCGGATATGTAATCACGAAAGACAAGAAAACATACAATTTTTTTTCCATGTTAGGATTTACTGCCTCTTAGAAATTTTGAGAGGGTTCAATGAGTTTTAAAATTGGAATTAAAAGAGAAAAATGCATTAGGATCAGAGTGAAGCAGGTTTAGCAAATCACAGATTTCCAGATAACCAACTGCTTACAGTTTTAAAGATATTTTCAAAGGTTGATCTTTATAACAATCCTTCCAATAGGCAAGGCAAGTAATCATGTCCACACCAGAGGGGAGAAAAAGGCAGCTCATGAATTAAGGGAAACCTATCCAGTTTTATTGACTCCTTTCATCCTGACCATTAAATAAAAAGCAGCACTAAATCCAAAAGTTTCATGAGAGGGGGAGTTGAAGAATAATACAGTCAGGAAAAAAAAATCCAGGAATAAAGTTAGTACATTTTAGCAAAAGGAAAGAAGGAAACCAGAACAATTAGTTTGGTGACTCAAATGGACATGGATTCTTCTTGCATTCTCACAATGCAAGAAGTCTGTGGGTACTTAAAAGATGAGTGCATAAGTGAACTGTTTCCTGAGAGAAGAATGATTTCCTTCCTTCTTCAAACCAAAGGGAGGCTAAATGCAATTTCCCTAGGCTCTTAGCACTCTGTATATATCTTCAGCACTTGCCATTCTCTTGAAAATTCCCTTTTAAGCCCCCACTAAGTTGAAAACTCAAGGATGGGGACAACTCTTTACTAATCTTTTCACATGAAACAGTACTTGGTTCTACCAGGTGCTCCATACACGTTTTCTGATTTGAACTTCAATATTTTTTTTATAAAATATTTATTTTTTAGTTATAGGTGGACACAATGTCTTTATTTTACTTTATGTGGTGCTGAGGATGGAACTCAGTGCCTCACACATGCTAGGCAAGTGCTCTCCCTCTGAGCCCCAGTCCCAGCCCAATGAACTTCAACATTTTAAAACATTCTTTTCGGTGTCTAATATTTGCTGATGAGATCTTGCTTTCCATTCCCAACATCAACTAATTAGCTGTGCAACCCTGGATACATGAACCATATAAATTTTCTGAAAATCAATCATCTACAAAATAAAGGTGTTGAAATAAGCATCTCTAATAGTCTTCTCAGCTCTAAAGAGCTTGTATGTTATAAATCAGGGTTTACAGACGAAATTACCAGTTTTTTTTAGCAAATGTGCTTAGGGGAGGAGGATGGAAACAATGCTTATCTTGGCACCACTCTAGAGAAGCTGCAAAATTGACTGGCAAGTCAAATTTTTGAGTGGGAGGAGGGAGAAATAGACGACAGAGAAGTGGAGAGAGTGGTGAGAAAAGGAGAGCTTTGAAGTCGATCTGTCATAGCCCAGGAATGCAGGGAAAGAATATAAGGGGGCAAGGGGGCAACTGTGCTAGTCCTAGTGGAAGCTAATAGTA
This sequence comes from Spermophilus citellus, assembly GCF_964194105.1. Classification (NCBI taxonomy): domain Eukaryota; kingdom Metazoa; phylum Chordata; class Mammalia; order Rodentia; family Sciuridae; genus Spermophilus; species Spermophilus citellus. Next base: position 227,672,833 of record NC_138182.1, read on the forward strand.
GAAGCCCCCGATTCTTCCCAATCCCGAAATTGTCCTAAAAGGAGAGGAAGGTACTATGAAATAAATGAAGCCTCACAGGCGACAGGTGTCCCAGCGTCCCGGAACAGGAGGAGCCCCGTGGAGGGGAGACCTGTAGAGTGGGAAGTCCGCTCCGTCGCCGCTGGCCAGCTGTGCTCGAAATGTCCCAGGCGGAAACTCGCTCACGCTGGGCCTGGAGAGGTTGGAGGCTCACAGGGAGGGCACGAGGCGACTAGCGACCACCTTCGAGGAGGCCACGGACTCGGTGCAGGCCCGGGTTGTTTTGGCCACGACGTCACTTCCGATTTTTTTCTTTCGTCTTCTGGCAAAAAAAAGCTCTGCAGCCGAGACGACTTCCAGGTGTTTTTTGTTTGGTTGGTTATGGCCGCCCCCGCGGTCCGTCCTGTCCGAGTACCACAGAGACAGGATCGCTTCGGTTGACAGCTCTGGGTCACCAGGCGAAGGCCACAGTCTAGACTCCGGCTACGCCTCCGGTCTGGTTGCCTTGCCCACCCACCCCGGCCTCGCGTCATCCGGGCTGCGTAAGTCTTCTGAGCATGCGCCGTTACGTCATCTTGATGCGACGTTCTCTTCTTGGTGTGTGCCGACTGGGCAGTGAATGGCCGCGTGACTTTGCTTAGGTGGATTCAGAACGGTCCGGTGCTGGGCGCTGGAGAAGTCAGAAAACTTATCCTTGGAAGTCGGGAACCTCGGAGGATCTTTGGGTCTCAGTGGAGGTAGGTGAAGGCGGCTCCTGTGACGGTAACCCGAACTGTCATCAGGCCTCCCTGTGGTTTTTGGCATGCTCTGGAGATGGTTAAACTTCCTAACCGGCTTTTCAAGATCCCGGCAATGGAATTTAGACCCAGATTTTGCTGCGCTGCAGTCACCTTCTTTCTTGTTCATTTATCAGCTTCCGGAATAATCCTCACCCTTTCAAGGCAATAGGCAGAATTCCATCTTTCTTTGCTTAGAAGGTTCCCTCGGTTTCTGATGACCGCGTATTTCCTCTTCTGCACCGCCTTCTGCTTGTGCCTGTCGTAAGTGGCGAAGACGGGCTAATGTTATACTTTAATGCCCAGGTGCAATGATACACTCTTTCCATGTAGAATTAAAACTTTTCTAAGGAGCTCTCAGTACCCTGGTCGTTACTCATAGCATTTTATTTGATAGCATTGTATTGCAGTAGTACTTGTTATTCATTTAGGTCTTGACTTAGGCCGAATCATTCTCCTTCTCTTCATTTTCACACAATTTTTTGCCTCAGGCTTTTTGCACTGTGTCTCCCCGCCACCCACATCCCTGCTCTCCACTACTCCTCATTTTGTAATCTGTCAAACCACTGCTACAGCACTTCACTTCTTCTTCTTCTTCTTCTTCTTTTTTTCTTAGAGAGAGAGAGAGAGAGAGAGAGAGAGAGAATTTTTATTTATTTTTTTTTAGTTTTTCGGCTGGCACAACATCTTTGTTTGTATGTGGTGCTGAGGATCCAACTGGGTTGCGCGCACGCCAGGCGAGCGGGCTACCGCTTGAGCCACATCCCCAGCCCCGAGCACTTCACTTCTTTCCATTAAAACTTTAAACTATTTGTTGAAAGGGATAAGAAGTGGTACTCCTATTACTGTAATGAGAGGTAAAGAAGGGAGTCAGGGAGCAGATTTGTGTATTCAGAGATTCAAGAATACTTTTTATAGATGAGCATATGCAGTCCTTGATGTTGGAAGCACTGACTTTGAACTGGAATTAAACGAAATGTTATCCCTTGCCCCCCTAAAATCCTATTGTTCTTATTCTAAACAAAAAAAAAAATTGTGATGTTTATTTTGGGAGGATTGTTAGTAAAACTTGGGGACTTTTTTTTCTTGCTATATAAATAACTATATAATATCCTTCCTTCAATTTCCCTTGTTGGCCCCTCCAAGCCTAAAATATTTACCATTTGGCCCTTTACAGAAAGTTTGTGAACTGGTTCACTGTAGCAGTGTTCATATTTTAAGACAATACTTGTAATTTTAATTTTGTGTTTCCCCATAGAAATTTACCCAGTGCTTCCTTTCTCTTCTTCCAAAAACATTCTTTGAGCACTTTAAAAAAAAATCTTTCAGACTCAAAATTTCAATTCAACTTAACAGGGAAAAGAGATCATTCCAATGCAATAGAATTATGTGCATAGACAGAAATATTCAGAGCTAAATAGGATACTAGAAGACAGGACCTCTCCTCAGAGGGCAGAATAGGTTTCCTGGAGAATGATCTGATTCTTATGTTGAGCCTTAAATATTAAATAGCAGTAGGTAGAGGACATTCCTAGCAGAGAGCACAAGTGACAAAGACATTGAGGCAAGAATGAGCATGATGTGTTAAGTGAACAGTTAATGATTGGTAATAACAAAAGATGAGGCTGGAAGGTAAGCTAGGGCCAAATCAGAGAGGACCTTACATTCTTGTTCCTTGTTCCTCCTGTTAAGGAGCTTGTACTTTATTTTCTGGATAGCATTGGGTTTTGTAAGCAAGGCCAGCTGCTTACAAATATTTGAAAATTTGAAATATGGATGGGGTTGAGGGAGGTCAAAGAGACCTTGGAACAGTGTTGCATTATTTACACAGATGAGAAAACCTGAATTAGGGTAATGGAACTAGCGGTTAAGTGGACTTAAGGAAGTTTAAGAAAGATTTGGAAGATTAAAATCAGTAGATTTTGTTTACTGTTAGGGTGTTAGGAGGATGACAAGTCAAATCTGACTCTAGATTCCTAGCTGCAGCCAATCACCAGCCAAATGAAGAATATTCACCTCTGTATTCCCAGTGCCTGAAACAGTGTCCTGCACTTTATAGGTGCTTGAATGAACAGTAAAGGTTTTCTCCTTTAGGCATGAATTGCCATGTTTTATCAAAATAGCCTTTAAAATATGTCATATCTATTTGTTTTGGTGTTACCAGTGTCATATTTTGGGGCTTTTCAAAACAGATGAAGAATAGCATCACTGAAATCATTCATCTGATATGATAGAATTGAGTCTCTTTTTTTGCCACTGAATAGTTCTGGAAAGATGTTTTAGCTTGATTATGTTAAAGGTTTTAGTTCATTTTTATCTTATTTTGTCACTTTAACTTAGAATTGCCTTTTTTGTTTTTTTCCTACTGTTTAAACCTTTTAAAATTACATTATAAGCTTCTATATCAGAATATTACCTTTTCATTACATTGTAAGCCTTACAAAATTAAGCTGCTCCACTAGAATCATTAGCTTTGGTTTCCTTCTTGGCATTTTTAGACTTTCAGAAAGTCAAGTCTGGGGACTTTATTCTTCAAGATTAAACATCTTCTTAAGTTTCAAGAAAGTTTTGTATTTGTAGTTATAATACATATTTCCTATGGTCAAACCTGAAGCCAGTGTGCTTCTTTCTGGTTTGACTACCAGAAGGCTGCACCAGATTTATTCCTAACTATTGCAAACTGGTCAGGTAGGTGTGAGAACATTTGTATACAGCCCTTACGTACAGCTGAATAGATGGTACAGTGTGGTAACCTGACCTGTATTCTTCCTGTTTCCTTTAGATTATCTCTTCTGGGTTACAATTAAGTGGTTTATTGGTCTTTAATCTATAAACTTCCACACAGCCTTCTGAAAGAAAGCAGAGTAAAAATCATACCCATATGTTTATGAATAATGTATGTTTTAAAATATTTTCTTTTTCAGAGTTAAGCAGAGTCACTATAATTATTTCTAACATCAACTGTAAATTATTGACCTTGGACAAGAGTGCAATTATATGAAATCATGGCTGGTTATAAACCTGTAGCTATTCAAACATATCCTATACTTGGTGAAAAAATTACCCAAGATACTCTGTACTGGAACAACTATAAGGTAAGTATGGGAGATAATGAGGGAGGAGGGGAATTATGTTTATTTATTTATGCATTTATACCCATTTTTTTTCCTGCATATGTTATACTTTAGGTATACTGACAGACCATTAACTAAAAACAATCTATGAGTGGCTTATAGTTTTGGTAGATAACATGACACCTATTTATATCTTGGAATTCTATAAAAAGTCTATATTACTTGATACGTACAAGGGCCTAACTCAGAATATATGACTAATCAATACCAAATGAAATAAATTTTAGAATTTAAACCTTATATGTGAAGTATTTTCTTTTTTAAATCTAAGTGCTGTGAAATTAGTTCTATATCTTCTAATAAGGTTTACAAGTGATCTTTTTTTTTTTAATGGAAAAACTAAATAGGAAACTGAAAGAAGTTTGGGAGTGGGCAGTTTGTGGAAAAAAAATACAAATATACAGTAAATATATTAAATGGTCATGAGGGCTACTTGGGAATTAGTACACATTTGGAAGGCAATTTGACAGTATCTGTTATGATTTTTAAAATGCAGATGCCCTTTGGCTTTGTACTTTGATAACTTGAAACATAATCAATATACTCCCCAAGGTTTGTTTAAGTATATATGTATGTGTGTGTGTATATATATGCATATACATATATTATGTATATGTATCTTAACATTTATATGTATACATACATACATATGCATATTAGATGTAAACTTATCAAAGTATTATATGTAAGAATTCCTGAAAAACTTGTGTCTATTACTAGTCAGCTGCTATAATAAATTTTGGTATATCCTTATAATGAATAGTCAATCTGTTGTTTTCTATATGAAAGTTTGCTAAGATGGGTTATTTAGTGACAAAAAGCAAGGTATATAACTGCCTGCATAGTATGGTCATGTTTGTGTTAATTTTTAAAAAACTAAATGTATGCTGGTAAGACTTTACTTTTTCTTTTCTGTTGGAAATTACAGCATATAGCAACTGAAGAGATGTTGGGGTGTGGCTTTCTAGCCATGTTTATTTAAGTTAGCAGCAACAAGAATAGTCTGGGTGATGGGATATTGCCCTTTTTTGATTCTTTTGTATTCATAAAACCTGATAAACCTAATAAATGTTATTAAGAATTAACAAATTATCTGTAAGAAATTACATAATGCTTAAATAGGTTTTCCAGGTGTAACTCTGTTAATACTCTGCATTCTTTTTCATGAAGACCCCTGTTCAGATTAAGGAATTTGGTGCAGTGTCAAAAGTAGACTTTTCTCCCCAGCCTCCATATAACTATGCAGTCACAGCTTCCTCAAGAGTAAGTACAATAATTTTTTTTTTTTTTTTTTTAAGTTTACTATTGATCTTGAGCCCCTGGTAAAAATATTGTTTTTTATCTTATAGATTCACATTTATGGCCGATACTCCCAAGAACCTATAAAAACCTTTTCCCGTTTTAAAGACACAGCATATTGTGCTACTTTTCGACAAGATGGTAGATTGCTTGTGGCCGGCAGTGAAGATGGTGGAGTTCAGCTTTTTGATATAAGCGGCAGGGCTCCCCTCAGACAGTTTGAAGGCCATACAAAGTAAGAGACAGTGGTTTTTATATGTTTTTGTTTTATTTGTTGAAGCAAAACAATAGCTTCAGCATTTAAAACACTCATTTTCATTAAGCAGCTAAGTAGAATTATTAACATTCTACAAAATGCAATTTTAAGACTATTGTTTAATATTCTTATTAACTTTATCGTGTAGTGGTATTACCATTTTTAAATTGGCTTGTGGCAAATACCTGTTTTAAAAGATTTTTTTTCTCTCATGATTTCTTTCTATAAATTTTCTCTGAAAAAAGGAATGTTTTATGTTTGAAGATATAATAAATATAATTTTTTCTTGCTTTTTAATATACTGGCTCTTGTTCTTTCAGAGCAGTTCATACAGTAGATTTTACAGCTGACAAGTACCATGTGGTCTCTGGGGCTGATGATTATACAGTTAAATTATGGGATATTCCAAACTCAAAAGAAATTCTGACATTCAAAGAACATTCTGATTATGTACGATGTGGATGTGCTAGCAAACTGAACCCAGATCTCTTTGTAACAGGTTGGTGAACTCTTTGCATTTTATTGCTGTGGGATTCTTTTGGGATAGAGAGGTTTAATTTTTTTTTTTTTAAATAGGACTGGGGGGGTATAGCTCAGTGGTAGAGTGCTTGCCTAGCATGTGTGAGGCCCTGGGTTCAATTCCCAGCATTGGGGAAAAAAACATTAAAAAGGATTTTTAAAATTAATTATATAATTGTTTTTTCTTTTTTTCCTTTTAGTGGTTGTTCTGTTGTCCTCTAAATGTGTTTAGAAATATCAGGCTGTCTTGAAAACATAGGCTATCAAAACTGTCATGGGTTTAGTCTCCTGTTATTCAGAGAACTTCTAGCAGCCAAGACACTGTAGTGTTTTTACATGCAGTTCAGTTTTTAAGGGATTCTGTATAAAGATACCCAGATGATTCCACAGTGACGGTAGTCTGAAGATATGAATAATTTAAGATTAGAGCAGGTTAAATACTATGTAGAAATATATACTGCTTCTTCAGAAACAATAAGTCGTAGCAGAGGATTTAGAAATATTGTGTCGGGTTAATATATGTAGGCTTTTTAAAAAAAATTCCATCTAAAGTTTATCTCCTTTGAAAATTTATGTCTGGGCACACATATACTTGTATAGCTTTTATTTTTTTAGATGGTAAAACACACATAATACAAAAAATTGATATTTTAGGGTCATATGATCATACTGTGAAGATGTTTGATACGCGAACAAATAAGAGTGTTCTCTCTGTGGATCATGGGCAGCCAGTGGAGAGTGTCCTGCTTTTCCCCTCTGGAGGTCTTCTGGTGTCTTCAGGTATCTCTTTTAGCTCTCATCAGTATTGTTCTTGAATCAAACTTTTCTTTATCAATTGTTATTTATAATTTTTTAGTTTGTACTTGGATTACATATCTAAGTTTTTGCTTAAACAGTTGATAAGTGGGACAGGCAAATAGCTATTTATTGAAAGCGTAGCTTGAGCCAAGCACTATGCTGTTGTATACAAATTATTTCTAATGCCTTCCCAAAGTCCTATAGGATTGTTAGTTTTCTCACTGCTTTACAACCAAGGAGATAAATGAAAGTTTCAACTAATTGTCTGAGGCAAAATGATATGTGGCAGTTCCAAAATTCCAGAATTGAAAACTCTTATTATGCATTTAACTCTGTGTCATTTGACCCCAGAAATCTATTGGGTGCTCCTTTTGTTATTCCTGCATAAGAGATTTATAGCAGCTTTTGAAAACAGGATCTTTTAGATCTAGAATCAGGCTTGTTACTTTTTATGTATCTCTATTGATAAAATGTTCTTACCCAGTAGTAGTTGATAGTGCTGGAGGAGGAGCTAATGTGGAGTCAGGCATTTTCTTCAAATTGGGGCAGAAGATTTTTTTGATTAGTCCATTTTTATGATGATAATAGAAGAAGTAATTTGATTTTTATTCATTTCTTAACAAAGCAGAAATCTGTCAGCAGCATTGCCACACACCTATAATCCCAGTGGCTTGGGAGGCTGAGGCAGGAGAATTGTGGGTTCAAAACCAGCTTTAGCAACTTAGAGAGGCCCTAAGCAACTTAGCAACTCTATGTCTAAATAAAATATAAAAAGGGATGGGGATGTGGCTCAGTGGTAAATTGCCCCTGGGTTCAATTCCTGGTACCAATAAATAAATAAATAAATAAATAAAATTGAAAAAGTGTTCACATTAGAAGAATGTACAGGTAGTATGGATACTTCATAGCATACACATGGTAGTGTGTGCACCCATTCTTTTTGGCTTATCCTGTTTTATATTCTTTTTTCCTAGTACCTGTTTTTGTTTTTGTTTTTTTTAAAAGCAATAAGTTGACACCATTGTCAGATGTATCTATTGTTATTTTGAGAAATAGAAATAAGGCCAAGTTGAACAGGAGAATGAAACCTGTATGCTTATCTGCACTGTGCCATTGTCACTAGCTAGTTGTGTGACCTTGGGCAGTCACTTAATGTCTCTAGACTTGGAAAATAAGAGATTGGACTAGATCATTAGTTTCAAACTGTGATTCCTCTCATAAACTGCTACATTGAAGTAGGAAGGTAGGGATTGTGGATTGAATTGCAGCCCTGTTTCCCCAAATGATACAAAAGCTTCACTCCCCCATCCCTTTTTCTATTTTCTCTACTAGATTTTTTTTCTTGACATTTTGTTGAAAAAAGATACTGAATTTAAAATGTTCTTAAGCATCTGGATCGTTCTGTAAGGTGGAAGTGTTATTATTTAGTCACATACTTCGTGGGTTGGGGAGCCAGGATTTAAACCAGGCAGTGTGGCTCTGGAACCTCTCACTCCACCTCTACCCTAAGGAATGTCTAGTGAAGGATGTTTTTCAGCTCCTTAAAATGTTGTTGATATGGGTAGAATATCAAACTCATGACTATTTCTTTTTATAGGAGGTCGCTATGTTAAAGTTTGGGACATGTTAAAAGGACAGTTGCTCGTGTCTTTGAAAAATCATCACAAAACTGTCACATGTGTATGTCTGAGCAGCTCTGGACAGAGGTTACTCTCAGGCTCACTGGATAGGTTGGCATTTTAATTTTCTTGTTTATCTTTATTAATTTACAAGTATTTATTGCTTGAGAAAATAAAGTATTTTAGCAATATTTGTGGTAAGTAAATACATTAATCTTTTAAAATAATTTATTCTATAGTTTCTTTTAAAATCATTATACAGTTATATATTTTGAAGTTTTTTATTATGAATGTGTATATTGTTCTAGATGTTTAAAATTTAAAGCTTCATGTGAACATTTCTATCATTGATATCCAAATATTACTATTTTAAATAGATATTTACTATTCCATTTATTAATGTTCTAAAGCTGTGCTTCACACAAGCAGCCCTCACAACATGATTCTCTGACCCAAAATATCTGTAACACAGAGGTTGTAAAACTGTTCTGTTCTTTTGACTTGCAGTGGACATTCATGGATTCCTTTTTTTTTTTTTTTTTTTAACTTGCAGGTTTTATCTTTAAATGACAGTGGTTCATGGTCTACCCTTTGGTTTCTATTTTAAGTGGCTAATCAAAGTCTTTATTCATGTATGGCCAGTGCTGAAATGTAGCTCATTTTTTAAAGGGATTCAGTGAAGAATTGTTTTTCTAAACTGTTATATAAATTTTAATGTTCATATATTGAGTTTTCCAATAGATGAATTGAAATGGAAAAATGCATTTTATACTTAAGATGATTTTTGACAATTCTTTCTTTTTTATTAGGAAGGTGAAAGTATATAGCACGACTTCCTACAAAGTAGTCCACAGTTTTGATTATGCAGCTTCAATTTTAAGTCTTGCACTTGCAGTAAGTACTTTTAGCTTTTTTTAAAAGCTGTCACTAACCTTGTCTGTTAAATGAAGATAAGATGGAATTTTAGGGTTTATCTTTGGATTAGAATAAACCACATTAGCTCTTTGAGTTAAGACAAGTTCCAGAATATGAGTTGTCCTAATAACTTGGCATCAATTTAGATTTAGGTTCCAATACTCCTGTAGTAAGTACAGTGCTGTGGGCATTATTAACATCAGGGATTGAACCTAGAAAGTTGATAAATCTCTCTTCAACACATTTAACTCAAGGGTATTACGGTACTTTAGAAAGGCAATTTTGGCTCTATGTGTACACACACACACACACACACAAACACACACACACACACACACACACACACACACACCATGAAGTGAGAAAGGAGCAGCAAAATGAATAGTTCCTTTCTTTGTTGACTTTTTTTTCTGGAATGTCCATTATCAGGTTTCTAAGGAGCCACATTTGGGCTTGAATATGTTTGAATACATTATATAAAAATCTGAATTGGGAGCAGAAAAGCTAATTAAAAACTATTTTGGAAAGCAGTTCTGTGAAAAGTCATGCCACCGTGTAATCCTTTTTCTAATCAGAGAATGCAGAAAAATTATTTTGAATCTTTTCTAAGATGCCATTAACTGTGTCTTATTATATATACTTTGCCAGTGATATTTTACAAGTATAATAAGTTCCATCAACGTAATGGTATCCTAGTGGAAAAAATGATTTTGCTTTTAACATTTTGCATAGATCATTGTTAGTTATAGTTTCTATGTCTGAATGATGCTGTTGATGATAGTGTGCATAAGTAGCAAACATGGTATAAATGTTCTTTTGAAGTAAAGGTGCTATAAAATTATTACACTGAAATAGACTAATGTATTTCTAATTGCTATTAGCATGAAGATGAGACAATAGTTGTAGGAATGACCAATGGAATATTGAGTGTTAAACATCGGAAGTCTGAAGCAAAGAAAGATCCTCTTCCAAGAAGAAGAAGGCCTGCATATCGAACCTTTATTAAAGGAAAAAATTACATGAAACAACGGGTAATTATATATTTCTCATATCTTTTAAAAGGTGACATTTCTTAAAGTAGCCAATTTCATCCCTGCCTATTACTGGAAAGTGTAGTTTGCGTGGTATTTAACTTTATTTTGCTTTTGGTTTTATTAGAATTGGCTCCAGATTGCTATATTGGGAACATTATTGAATAATTATTGAGTAATAATGGGGAACAAAGGCTAGTTTATTTAATATTCTGAGCCATAACATAATAATGATACAGTGCATTACCGTGTTCAAAACACTGTCTTTAACACACTGTCTGATTTGCTTTTCTAAATGACTCCTGCCTATAATGTCTCTATTTGGCATCTGAGAAGATTGAAATACACAAAGCTTTGATTGATTTAGTATTCCATTACTGGTATCCAGAGATGTTAGAACTAGATCTTAATATCTCTGATTCTCGTTTTATTTTTCTGCCTGCCATGTAAAGAGGATTGAGAAAGTTGTAAGTAGAAAATCATAAAAGAGTAAGAACACATTGATTGACAAATCATTATGGACATATGAACATTATCTGACATAGTGTAAAGGCACCCTGATTAAAAAAAATCATTTCATTGTGAAAAAGTTTGTTTTGAATGGAACTTGGTATATGCTGATTTTCTTCCTCCATACAGGATGATATTTTGATCAGTAGGCCAACAAAGAAACACCTAGAATTGTATGACAGGGACCTGAAAAATTTTAGGATCTCTAAGGCACTTGACAGAGTCCTTGAGGTGAGTAAGGGGCATTTTTTTTTTTTTTTTAATCATTTTAGTATTTGGTTTGTGTATTACCATGACTTGGAATTGTGGAAGTAGAAGAAACTTGGTGATTTAGCAAGGTGATTTTTTTTTTTTTACCCCATTTTTTCTCCTCATATTTTCTAGCCTAGTTGTGTAATAAAGACACCTGAGGTTACAGTTTCCATCATAAAAGAGCTAAATCGAAGAGGAGTCCTTGCAAATGCCCTTGCAGGTCGGGATGAAAAGGAAATTAGTCGTGTTCTTAATTTTTTGATAAGGTATGTTTTATGTTTATGAAACATTTGTATGTTTCATCAAAATCCTTCTTTAACACCTAATGAGAGACATTTATTTTTAGTTTGATCTTTGTGAGAAACTGGTAGAACAATTAAATATGCTTTAGGGAGTTTTTAAAAGTTTGGAGGTTTCATTAAATAGAAGTTTTGCTTTGTAGGAATTTGTCTCAACCAAGATTTGCCCCTGTTTTGATCAATGCTGCTGAAATAATTATTGGTAAGTGTTGTTAAAACTTAAAAATCCTAACATGGTTGTATAAGTAGAGGTGTTGGGTTGCGGGTATAGCTCAGTGGTAGCATGCTTGCCTAACATGTGCACGGTTCTGTGTTTGATCCCAGCACTACCTACCCCTCCCACCTCCAAGAAAAAGTAGAGGCATCATGATCAAATAAAAATTTAGAAATCAAGCAATTTTACTTGTTTTGCTTTTTATCAGTTGTCCAATAAGGATTTTCATGAAGAAGACAAAATATCAATAATATATCATTGAAGTTCAAAATGGAGTAAAGTTCACAGCGGCATGACTTAGAATTGACAGGATTAGGGTTATTAAAATTAAAAAGAAATGTTTCCATAAACATCTGAAATGACCATGACTATTTTTTAATGGGAAAATGAAAATGAGACTACTGCTTTGTCGTTTCTGTAATTATGTTTTTACGAAATGCATTTATTTAGATGAATTATTATGCTTTCTGTATATCATGAATTGATTATAAAATAAGTACAGATTTTTTTCAGTGTTTTTGTATTTAATATTTTAATACTTTTCTAACACTTGATTTTTACTTATTATATATAGAAAGGTGTTTCTAGTTTATGTGTTTCCTTCTCTTTTTAGATATATATCTGCCTGTGATTGGTCAGTCACCTGTAGTTGATAAAAAGTTTATATTACTTCAAGGACTTGTAGAAAAAGAGATTGATTACCAAAGAGAGCTCCTAGAAACCTTGGGAATGATGGACATGCTTTTTGCTACCATGACAAGGCAAGAAAGCTCTTCTTTGTTGGAACATACATCTGTTGAATTTCCAGACAAGAAGAAGACAGCATCGTAGTGTTGTCTTAATAGGACAAAGAAGAACTTCTAACTTTGGATAGATTTGACTCTAATAAGTATTGGAAAGGAAATGTCTTGATATATTAAAAAGACTACACAGAAGCAACTTTATAGAAGAGACTGGAATAATTATGATTGGAAAATAAGTACCTTTTCTAATACATGGTTTTCCATGTAAGAAATGATTTTATGGCATCTTCAGCTAGAAGATCTCATTTATCTTGGTTGAAGTGTTGGTCTACCTTGGATGAGTTGATACCGACTTTAATAAGCAATGTTCTGTGTCAGCCTTTGGGTAGGCATTCACATAAGAGTTCAAATATGAATCCTTTCTGGAGAAGTTCCAACTGGGAATCCTGCCAAATGAACAGAGCTTTTTTTTTTTTTTTTTTCTTTTTTCTTCCTTTTTTCTTCTAGCCTTGAAACAACAAAAACACATGGCAACAACATTATAATTCCACTCTAATCAGTGCCCTTGGGGTTTTGGGGCCCTTGCCCCCACTTGGTGGCTCTCTGCCACCTCTCCCTTGTTATCATCACTGTTTTAGATCACGTGCTCTGTCTGAGCTGGTCTGGGAACTGTGTCTGTTCCAAGTGTGGCAGATTGCTGGTCAGCCCTGAATAGTTCATATTGGACAAGTGTTCAGAGGATGATAAGGCAGATTTGATGCCTAAAAATTATGCTCTCCAGCCTAGGTTTTTCTTTTTATTTAGTCTCAACTATTCTTACTAGAATAGTAAGGTCTACAGATAGACCTTATTGGACTGCATTTCCCCCCTTTCCTTTAATATGTGGGCTTTCCACCAAGTTTAGGTCAGGAGAAAGATAACATTTGTCACTTCTTTTGTAATAAAATAGCCTTTCAGCCTAATATGTACATGTTTGTATCTCATTTTATAGCTACCTGTCCCTCTCAAAACTCTTCTCTGATCTAAGAATTTATTTTTTCTGTTCTTAATAATTACCTTGTGGTTCGGAACCTCAAACCAGAGCAGCTTACTTTGAAAAATAGTTTTTGAAAGCTTAATGTAAATTACATTTTTATTAAAGAGATTCTTATTTTCTTATTGGCTTTTTGGTAAGTACCAACTCCTGATGGATAATGTCTAGTAACTCCTAGCACACAGTTCACAATTGCTACCTCTCCCACCTTCCCCCAATTTCTACCAACCTCAGTTAGTAATGTGTATAGTAATGATGTCTTGAGCTAGAAGAATCTTTAGAGAAAGATTTTATTATGGGAATCTCTCATAATTTTGTAAATTCAGGTTTTCATAAAATGGAAAAAAGTGGGCTAATGTGTTCTAGTACGGCCATAAGCACAAAAGTAAGGTATAGTTTCCCTTTTGTGAATTGTATAAGCAATCAGGCAGCACAATGGCTTGTAAGAAACCAGGAGTTTGCTTCCTTGAGTAATTATGAGATTAATCAAGATCAGAAGCTGTGTTTTTAGGTTGAAAAGGATTAACTTATTTAAATAAAATTTCTTTTTAAAAGCTTTTTTTACATTAAAAAACTTTGTAAGCATGCTGATAATTAACGTACTAGAGTTGAAATTCTAACGAACTGTGGCTGCTATCAGTTGTGAAACATCGGAGTTTTTTGTAGTTATTTCATGTGGTTCTCGCCACAGCCATCAAGGTTGGAATTAATTTTCATTTAACATTGAATTAACAAAAGTCATTAAATTCTCTATGAAGTCCCCAAGCTTGAGTTCTGCGTCATTTCAGCACTGTCCTGCCTGCTGGGGCCTGAACTACTGTCCTTTTAATGAAACTTCACTGAGTGTTACAGTTCTTAAGTATAGTGATTGCAAATTAAAAAAAAAAAAGATTAGGAAACAATTCCCATAGTCATCAATATTTTTAAGTTCAATTGTTTTTATATTCATGGGGATAAATATGCTACTTGAAGTATTTTAGCCTAATTGTCATGGTATAATATGTAACATTGGCCTTAAGATTTTAATTTAAAATGCCTAACAGATTTTTGTGATTTTTAGTTGGAAGATATTTTTAAATGTTACTAAGTCTGCAAAAATACTGAAATGTTTTGAAGAACTTAGAAGGTCATTATATGTTTAACTTAATATGTTTGTAAGAGTTAAACACTTGAGAAGGTTTTGCTTGTTGGGTCAAGCATTGGAAGTCCTGTTTAAAAGAGAATCAGATTCTTAAATCTAAATATTTTTTAATTGTATAAAGGAATTTGTAAGTGGAGCAGTTAGGAGAAATTTACTTTGTGCAACTTAAATGAATAATTCCAAGCAATAGGAAAAGGGTCACTTGAAAGTAATCATTAAAATGAAGTTTTCCAAATGGAATATTTCTAAGTTATACTTAAAAAAGCTTAAGGAAAATTTTGAAATGCCTTACTTTAACAAGTAATTATAAATAGCCTTATTTCTTAGACATTGAAAAATACTCACTGGTAGGTAGATGGCTACATGCCTGTTCCCTTGGCCATTGTTAACTGTAACAGTTGCACCTGACTCTTCAAAGACTTTGTTCTGTTTCAGAGCCATTCTCCACTTCTTTTTTCTATGGATGTTTCTTCCTTAACTGTATTTAATTCTGTTTAATTGCCTTCTCAGTGTCCATTCATATGGTTCAAATCCCTGACAGTTCTTTATTCTGACCTGTGTGAGAGTGTGGGCACAGTGACTCCTGCTGGGGCATATCAGAGATGTATTTTCAGGTTACTTATAGCTTGGCACAGACTTAACATCTTGAGCCATCTCCACTCAGTTTTTCTAGGGTCTTTCCCTACCTAGGCCCAATTTTTTCTAACCCTCACTTGTTCTGTCTAATATAGTAGCCACTAGCCATAGCTGGCTATTTAAAATTAAAATTTATTGAAGCTTAAAGATTCCGGTCCTCAGTCATACTTGTCACATTTTAAGTGCTCTACAGCTACAAATGTCTAGGGGTAACCATATTGGACAGCACAGATATAGAACAGTTTGATCACCACAGAAGACTGTCTTAGAGATCCTTAGACCTTTGGCTCCTGAGAGATCTCTTCCTGTTGAGGGCCCATGTCCACTTCTTTGACTTGGTCTGAAGCACTTAGTTGGTAGCCACTTGATCTGCCAACCTGCCTAACCCCTGGGTTTGATCCTTCCTGGATGTATTTTAGAGTTCTCCAGAAAAAACAAAACTAATAGGATATATATAATATATGTTATGTGATATGTATCATTTGTATCTTTCTGTAAGAGGAAATTTATTAGAATTGATTCATGCAATTCTGGAGGCTGAGAAGTCTCACAGTAAGTTGTCTGAAACTGAAGAACCATGAAAGCTGGTAAAAGGGCTCAGTCTTAAGTCCAAAGAACCCAGAACCAGTGTTCGGGTTTAGATATGCTGTGTCCCCCAAGAGTTCATATGTGAGACAATGGGGAGGTTTCAGATGTAAAATGAGTAAAATTATGAGAGCCTTAACCTAATCAGTGGATTAATTCACTGATTGACTGGGTGGTAACTGTAGGCAGAGAGGGTGTGGCTGGAGGTAGTAAGTCACTGGGGATGTGCCTCTGGAGTTTATATTTTGTCCCTTGTGAGAGTAGCTCTCTCTGCTTCCTTGTTGCCATGTCCTGAGCTGTTTTTCTTCACCATGCCCTTTCATCATGATATTTTGCCTCATTTTATCTCACCTCCAACCCAGAGCTATGGGAGTTGGCTGATTGTGGACTGATCCTCTGAAACTGAGCTGAAATAAACTTTTCCTCCTGTATGTTGTTCTTTTGGGTCAGTAAGAAAAGCTATTTTTTTTTTTTTTTTGTCACAGTAATGAAAAGCTAATTAAGCCATTAGGAAAACTAACAGTGTAACAGTCTGAGGCCAAAGGCCTGAGATGTGGGTTGGGTGATGGGATGGGAGGGGGAACTGGTGCAAGTTCTGGAGTCTGAGGGCTGGAAAACCTGGAATTCTGAGGCTCACAGGCAAGAGAACTGTCTCAGCTCCAGAAAAGTGAGGCAATTCATCTTTTTTTCTGCCCTCTTGTTCTTTCCAGGCCCTCAACAGATTGGATGGTGGGAGCAACACTGGGGACAAGTCTTCCTCAGTTCACTGATTGAAAATACCTAGAAACACCCTCTCAGACATATATAGAAACAATGCTTTACCAGCTACCCAGTGTCCCGTATTCTAGTCACATTGAGTACTGAAATTTGCCATCACACTGGCCATGGCCCCTGACCCTGAGTGCCCCAGATCTGACCCTAGGTTTTCTTTCATTGATTTTTGCTCTTATTCTGCTCACAAATCTTGATCCTTCCAGCCTTGCTGTTTTGCACCAGCCTACAGGTATTTTCCCCAGATTCTTATGAACCCACAAATTTGGGGAAAGCTTCTGCTGTGCTCTGCAGCAATCTTGACTAGGCTGGAGGATCCGTCCCTACTTGCAGAGCCTTAGGTAATGATCAGAGAGCATAATAATTCACATGCACATATTAGCATTCTTATGTTTCATTTAACAAACCTTTCTAGACCATAAATGGTGTGCCCTGAGTCCTGGGGCTGTGATAATGTTTGTGGATGAGGCAGTCACTCTGTTCTTTTGAGGCTTCTTATGTTGCACATAGCCATCACCATGCCCTAGAAGGTCTCACCCTCTCAACAAGAAATTCATCTCTAACCTCTAGGCAGCTGCACATCCACATGGAGATTCCCTCAACAAACAGCAGGGGGAGCGCTAGGCAAACTCAAGCCATTGCTGATTTGTTTCCATTTTCCTCAACCTTGTAGACACTGCTCTGCCCTGAATGGCTGCAACTCCTCTGCTTTGGAGGAATAACTATGGCTTTGAGAACCACCAAGCCCCTTCACTAGTCAAAAGAGGAAATTTGTTAACTAATTTTTATTTTTTCACATCTATATTTTTAGTCAGTTCATTTGGAACTTAAGCACCTGTGACTAATTGTGAACTTTGACATGAACAGGTAAAGGAGAGTTTGGAAGATGAAGAAGTGATTTTTAACATTTAAAACTACAATGTTGAGTGAAAAACCAGCCCTGAATGTAAACCTGATTTGATAATGCCCTTTGCCTTGGCAGGGAGAGAGGACAGACGGGACGTTGAAACAAAAAACTTGAAGCTTTCTGACCTAAGAGGGATCTTAACATTTTGGGGAGGTGGATTAGGGACCAGTGCAATTAGAGTGATGTAAAGACCACACCCAGTGGCTTCCAGGGATGGAGGGAAACAAAACTGGTAGGGAATCAGGCCTGTTTTGCCTATCATGTAGTATATCAATGACTGAAATGATGAAAAGTTTTCCTAAAGCAGCCAAACTTGAGGAGATGGGAGAGCAGGTCTCAAATTTGCCTTCCTGAGGGGAGGGTTTAGGAATATTTGTGGAATGAAGAAGCAGGGTGGTTTAAGGTCTGGGGAAAGTTGATTGTAGATGAGGTAATCAGTGTTCTGGGCATACATAGTCAATTTTTTGGCTCTTCAGAGGACACCTATTCAGAAAATGGCAGCGTCAGCATAATCTAAGGAGAGAGTTTTCAGCCCTCTGACATTACTTAAAAAGTAACCCATCCACCTACACTAGCCCAAGTCAACTGTTGGTAGTTTCAACAAAAATGGCTTGCAAGTCCTTGAAAAGTAAACAAGGCAACATGTTATTTAGCTGTGTGACTTCCGAAATTAGTCACTTTTAAAGTCAAAAAGAAAAAGAAAGTAAAAGCAAGTGAAACCAGAGGATTTATTCAGGTTTTGTCTCAATTTCAGAACCCCAGCATATCAAATTCTTCCTAGCTCTTGTTTTTATTGCCTAAGCACTAGCCTACATTTTAATCTTGGTCTTACCTCCAAGTAATTGCCAGGAAGAAGCCTATGGCTTGGCCAAAGAAAATATTATTTTAAAACTTGATAGATCTTTAATTTTAATTAATAAGATAGTTTTGAATAGACATGTTCAGGGCATAAAATTCTAAAGTATACAGTGAACCGAAATGAGTCTCTCTCTCCCTTCCCCCAGCCACCCAGCTACTCTTTCTGGAGGCATTTATTTTTATAAGCATTTATTTATATATCTACATATACACCTATAAATCTATACAGAATTTTTCCCAATGCAGTTGAAACATACTATGTATAATGTAGTTCACATTTAAAAAAATTTCATTCCATGCTGTAGCTTTAGTTTCATATCAGTACATGTAGAACTGCCTCAAAAAATCTGCATATACAAAATTTCTGACAGTGCAAAAGGGTATATGATGAAAAGAAAATCTCCATTCATTTCAGATCTCAGTCAATTTTCTTCCAAGGGGAGGACTTGCATTAGAGTTCTCCAGAGAACAGAAACAATGGGATATATATTGTATAAGATTAAGGAAACCAAGAAGTCCTGTGATCTGCCATCTGCAACATGGAGAACCAAGGAAACCAGTAGTTTTCAATCTGAGTCCAAAGCTATATGAGAATTGGGGTGAGGTAGAAGCTGTTGGTCTAAGTCCAGAATCTGAAGGTACAATAACCAAAAGATCTGATGTTCAAGGACAGGAAAAAATGGATATTCCAGCTCAAGAAATGAGACTGACTTCAATCTTCCTTTGTACTGTTTTCTATCCAGACCCTCAACAGATTAGATGATGCCACCCATATTGGTGAGGACAGATTTTCCTTACTAGGTCTACTGATTCAAATGCAAATATCATCAGGGAATACTTTCATAGACACATTCACAATAATGTTCTACCAGCTATATGGGCATCCTATAGCTCAGTCATGTTGACACATAACATTAATCATCACAGGACTAATACCAATTTCTTTTGTATCTATATAGTCAAGGTTCAGTGCAGCAAACAAATCATTCTAGAAAACTAAAGCAGATAAGGATTTTAATACAGGGAACTATGTCAATATGAAATCATTAGGAGAGAAGGGATGGGCTGTGGGAAAGGAGCCCTACAAATGGAGCCTCTACTCAAGAGCACAACTCCAGAGAGAAAAATCCTCTTCTGCTGCCATCAAGAAGCCAAGGAATAGACCCTGGGTTGCTGGGTCACTTTACCACAATCACCTCTCAATTCCCACCTGCTGACTTGCTTGTCAACAATAACAAGCAGGAAGCAGACCTTCCTTCCCCTCACTTTTGACTTTTAAATCATGTGTATGTACATCTAACTGGGGGAGCCCAGTTTTATATCTGGAGTACTGATGGCCTCTGGGAAATGTGGATTCTTAGTTTTCCAGCTCTGCAGCCCTAAAGGCATCCTAGAAAGAGCATGGGGCAGAGGTAAGGGAGCTGACTGATACAATATTCTTTACCAAATAGTCTGCACATCTTTAAGTACTGGTTAGGCACAATCTCACTTCTAAACAAACGAGAACACACTTTACTTCCTGTTGTGTTATTTCAGTTTTTCAGTTTCTCCACTGAGGATGTGTTAGAGATTACCTTGTCTCAGTATGTGAATTTCTACTTCTACTTCATATATATATATATATATATATATATATATATATATATATATATATATGATGCTGGCTTCCTATATCACTGCCTAGATGTGCCATCATCAGTGTAACAGTCCCCTATTGATGGGCTTTTATGTGGTTTTTCAGTCCCTTGTAACTGCAAGCAATTCTACCCTAAGGGTTTTACTTAAGCCTTTGTGAATTTGAGGAGTGCATCTCAGGGTAAATCAACTTGATACTGGAGAGCAAGTCTGTCCCCTGCCCCGCCCCCCAACACTCACACCTGAAGTCCTTATCTGGTAACTCCTCATCCTGGAGCTCATCTTCACTTAAGGTAATGCTATCTGCCCTGACGACCTTCTCCTTACACATCTATGGTGCTTAATATTCCACGAAATAGTTGACAAGTGCAGGAGGCAGGTAGTATTATTATTCCTATCATAGGTGACTTGTTCAAAGTCAAACAATTGACTAGTGGCAGATTTAGATTTGAATTCAGGTTAATTACCTTTAAAAGTACATATTCTCAACCAGCACATGAACAGCATTTTATGTTCTAAAAACATAGAGTGCATCCTTATTCACCTTTGTATTCCTAACAAAACACAACACAGCTTTGTATGCATGATACTTAGCTGGTGCTTAGTAAATACATGCTAAATCAATGAATTCTTACTGGATCCGGCTTTGCAGTTAACATGAAAAAGTAGCTTAAGTACTGTGTACAAGATAACATGTATATATTTTCATTTTGCTGTGAGATGCAATTCAAATAGGAAATGTTTCTGGAAGCAGCCCTATTGTCCTTTGAGAATTTCTGTCACGTGAAATTGAAGTTTTTCTATCTGGAGCTGTGCTCTTGAATAGAGGCTCCATTTGTAGGGCTCCTTTCCCACAGCCCATCCCTTCTCTCCTGGATGATTTCATAAGGATATAGTTCCCTATATTAAAATCCTTATCTGCTTTAGTTTTCTAGAATGATTTGTTTGCTGCACTGAACCTTGACTATATAGATACATAAGAAATTGGTATTAGTCCTGTGATGATTAATGTTATGTGTCAACATGACTGAGCTATAGGATGCCCATATAGCTGGTAGAACATTATGTGAATGTGTCTATGAAAGTATTCCCTGATGATATTTGCATTTGAATCAGTAGACCTAGTAAGGAAAATCTGTCCTCACCAATATGGGTGGCATCATCTAATCTGTTGAGGGTCTGGATAGAAAACAGTGCAAAGGAGGATTGAAGTCAGTCTCATTTCTTGAGCTGGAATATCCATTTTCTCCTGTCCTTGAACATCAGATCTTTTGGTTATTGTACCTTCAGATTCTGGACTTAGACCAACAGCTTCTACCCCACCCCAATTCTCATATAGCTTTGGACTCAGATTGAAAACTACTGGTTTCCTTGGTTCTCCATGTTGCAGATGGCAGATCACAGGACTTCTTGGTTTCCTTAATCTTATACAATATATATCCCATTGTTTCTGTTCTCTGGAGAACTCTAATGCAAGTCCTCCCCTTGGAAGAAAATTGACTGAGATCTGAAATGAATGTTATGTGTCAACATGACTGAGCTACAGGCATTAGGACAGCCTACCTCTGCCACCACAAGGTGGCAGTATTATTTTGAAAACTGTAAGAAGACTGTCTTTCCTCAGCCTCTTTGATGATTTAAATTGATGTTCCCAAAGAGTAATGAGAGTTCTTTCAGGAATTTCTTTCTTTCTTTCTTTCTTTCTTTCTTTCTTTCTTTCTTTCTTTCTTTCTTTCTTTCTTTCTTTCTTTCTTTCTTTCTTTCTCTCTCTCTCTCTCTCTCTCTCTCTCTCTCTCTCTCTCTCTCTCTCTCTCTCTCTCTTTTGATTATTACTATGTTGACAAAGTGGGCTCAAGGAACATCTCTAGATACAAAATTAACCAAAACTCTTATCTAATTTAAGATAAGCTGTCAAACAACATAAAAAATGGAGAGAACCTGAGCTATATAATCCTGAGAAAGTCCCAGATTCCATATCTATCAAATGGTGCAAATATTACCTTCAGTGCAGGATTGTTTTGAGAATAAATGCAATGATGTATGAAATTGTGACTGCAGAAAACCAAATGGCCCTGCCCCAGCTGGAGGTTTTTTCTTAGATTACCTAATTATTAACATCATTTGGTTCTCTTAGGCAAATTAAGCTTTCTTTTTTAGTGTCAAAAAAAGATGATTTCTAAATAACTAAATAAAATAAAATATTATAATGGAGGTGTAACTGATTTGAGACTGATCACTTAGAAGAATTTTGAAAGTAAATGGCATGACTTTCAGTAAGTACAAATAAGAGATTAACCAGTCATGCATGAAAGTAAGATGTCAGTTCTCCCTGGATCATTATTGTTATCATAGTAGACATTTTTAAAAGCATCATTTATGTCTTTAAGTATATTATTAATGTAGACTTTCCTTTTTTCAAATTATTAACTATATGATTATTGACCAAAGGGTTAAAAATATAAACTGTGTTAATTTAATGAGGATTGAAAATTTTCTATAAGCATTACTTTCTGCAAGGCAGTGGACCCATATAAGAGATATATTCTTGACCAAGTGATCCCAAAAAACTTTTAATGCATGAGTCAAAAACAATTCTTTCATAAGAAATAAATGGAAAGAAGTGGCCAGATTTTTTTCTTTTACTGTTGCCCATTAAGGAGGGAAGATTTGTGTCTTGCCTTCTTAACCCAGTGTTCAGTAGGAATAGATCTAGGTTATAACAAAGAATTGGGAAGAACAAAATAGGCAATTTGCAGTGTAACTTATTGACAACAGCATGTATGAATTTTCCTATTACTTTATAATTTCTAAAAGAAGATTATAAGTTTATACACATGGTTTTCTACTGCAAAATCATTACCTGTAAACTTAAACATAACCCAATGGTTTTATTAATTTATGAGCACAATCTAATTTAAATAGGATAAATTGGTAATCATTAATGCAGTGCATCTTCATTAGAAAACTCTATGGTCAATTTTAAGATCATGTATAATTCTTTAGCAGTAAGTATAAGAGTGATAAAATTGAAAAATTATAATAACAATAATAATAATGTCTAACACTAATACTGAGCTTACCAAGGCACTGTTTTCTCATATATGTATATATCAACTTATGTAATCACAACAACTCCAAGGGTAGGTGCTATTACTATTGCTGTTGAAAGCTTGGTCCTTTTCCCTGATGCCAATCCAATAATGAGGACACGGTTTTGAGAAAAAGGAAAAAGATGGTTTCTTACTTTGCTAGCAAAGGAGAAATATGGGAGATTCCTCTCCCAAAGGCTGTGATTCTGCCCATCCTCAGGAACAGGAGGCTTTTAAAGAGGTGATTTAGAACAAATGAGATAGGGAGGAGAGATTTGGAAGGAGAAGATCAGGGGGAAAAAATCTGGAAGTAGAAGGTTAAGTAAAAGACCAGGGAGGATAACATCAGAGAGAAGAAGTTTGGGAAAAAAGAAAAAAAATGTAAGTTTCAAAGCCACAAGGGATATAGTCAAAGCATCAAGTGACCCCCTGTTATACTGTCTCCACAAAAATGTCAGGTTTTGCAAATACACATACTGTACTGTGTGACTAGGAAAAATTAAACACAATTAGAAACAAGTAACAAGACGTAATTATAGATAAAAAGGGAATTTAAAAAATTAATTTATAAGAATCCTTGACAAACTTTTATACAAATATATTTTAGAAACCACATTAGATGAATCTTTTTAGGGGGAGGAGGCGGATATAAGTGAACCAATAGATCTCACAGGGAAAAGAAATTGAAACAGACTACTGAACAGGAAAGTCAGTGAGAAGGTTATCCCAAAAGGTGATCTTCCTCCTCCTCCTCCTCCTCTTCTCCCCCTTCTCTTTCTTCTTCTACTATTTTCCTAAGTGTTTGCTTTCCCTCTTGGGGAACAGTTCTTCATCTCACTGGATCTGATTTACCCTCAGGACTCAAAGGTGCTCCTCCCTCTGGCAGGATTACACATCCCCATCTGTTGAGGCCAGGAGCAGTCTTGTCATTTGCCTTGGCCAGTAAAATAAGGGCAGAAGTGACATCACACAACTCAGAAGAAGCTGAAAATTCAGTTCATGGTTCACCAAATCCTCATCTTTGCCAGGAGGATCAGGAACATGCCAGATGAGTTGCTTTGTCCACCTCCTCTCAGAAGGAAGAAAGATGGCATGGAACATGGACATAGCAGACCCTTGCTGGACATACAATAAGAGCAAAAATTAAGCCTTTTACACTAAAAGCTACTAAAATTTGGAAGCCAGGTTCAGTGGTCCATGCTTGTAATCCCAGCTATTCAGGCGACTGAGGCAGCAGCATTGCAAGTTCAAGGACAGCCTGGGCAACTCAGAGAGACCCTGTCTCAAAATAAAATGAAAAGGGCTGAGGAGGTACCTCATTGGTAGAGCACTTGCCTATCATGTGTGAGGCCCTGGATTCAACTCCCTGTCTTAAAAAAATAAGTATATAAATTAATTAATTTTTAAAGTTGAGTGTGTACTTAACTTTTTCAGAAATTTCCAAATATTCTTCCAGAAGTATTGTAACATTTGCATTCCTACAAACAATATATGAGAGTGCCCATTTCCCTAAGTCCTTGCCAACACAATGACTTGTCAAGCTTTTTAACTTTTGCTTATCTGATAGATGAGAAATGATAACTTAGTAATGCTTTAATTTTAAAATGTCTAGTTATGAGTGAGTTTAGACATTTTTACATTTTCTGTGAATTGTTAGTTCCTGTGTTTTCTCCATTTTTCTATCAGTTTTTTTTTGTTTTGACCCTCAATTTTTAGATGTTCTTCATATGTGAGGATATCAGCCTTTTCCCCTTGTTGTGAAAATTGTCTTCCAATTGGTCTGTGTTCTTTAGATTTTGTTTATGGTGTCTTCGTCATGCAAAGTTTAATTTTCATGTACTCGAATCTTTGTCAATTTTTCTTGTATTGCATTCAGAATCTGAGTCATGGGTACACTTAAAAGTAAAAGTTCCACATGAAGATTAATAGCCCAGTTAAAAGCCCAGGCCTTTGTTTTCTGAAGAAAAGGTCTTCCTCAAGTGTTGGTTTTCATGGTTGCCTCTAAGCAAATATTTATAAGACAATGATACCAAAAGTTTTGGTAGTTTTAAGAGTAACAACGTTTCATTTATTTTTTTAAGTTATATTTTTGGTTAATCGATGTGTATATGCTGTGTGTGCTTGGGAAGATGGGTAGGTTTGTTTGTAGGTCTCTAATGTGTCCTAATTAAGCTTTATATTTCCAGGAAGTATCTTTGGTTCCTTCAGGATACAATGGGAGGAGGCAATGGTTCTTTCCACATGCTAGTTCTCTCAGTGTAGCATATGACTTTAGGGAGATGACTCTCAGAAAGCCTTTCTAGAACACAATTCCACCTCAGGACCTTTACCCTTGCTGTTTCTCCCCCCAACAAAGGGTGTGCCCAGAGGCAAGCTGGTACAGGTCTGCTCAAAGGTCACCTTCTCCTTTGCATGAGGTCTCCTCTGACCCACATATTTAAAATCGCAACTCCAACTCTCCTTTGCACTTCCCTTTTCTTTTCCCTGTGCCTGACATACTGCATACTTATTTCACTTATTTGCTTAGTATCTACCCTTCTTCATTGGAATGTAAGCTCATGGGGATAGGAATTTTTGTTGCTATTCCTGTATTGCCAAAACCTGTTATTCCTGTATTGCCACAGGGCCTGGCATGTAATAATATATTATTTTATTAATATTATATTATTATTAATATTATTACTTAATGAATATTGAGTGAATTGATGTGGAGAAGAGGGTATTTTTAAAGATACTAAAATGACTCACAGAGGCTACAGAAATATTCCAGAATTAGGCTTGGAGTAATGCTCAGATTTATCCCTAACTATCTGGGGGATCCCCACTGCTGCCAGAAGCAGGTAAAGAGCTTCTTGTGACCTGGATTCTGGGCACTAGGACCCTCTGCCAGTGTGACTTCTAAAACTTCGGGTGTTCTCATATAGTGTCCTTGTAGCTCTTACTGAGATTGATCCTAAAAGGCACTATTTCCACACACACACCCCACCCATTTTCTTTGGAATTGAGTCCTTAATGGAGTGCATCTGGTTGGAAGACCTAGGTCCTGTGGCAGGTCCATAAGCAAGAGAGTGGAACAGTGCGTCTCCAGGCTTTTCTTCTACCAGGGAAGCAGAACTCCAAAGTGGGAAACTTCTACACAGGAAGCTTATCAAAAAGGGGATAGACAGAGGGGGAAAGACATAGCAAAGAGTCCATTGAAGTTTATACTATGATTAAAACGTAGGTATGAGCCCATGGCTCCAGGTAGGAAGTGAAGTGACAGGCCTCAGAAGACACTTGGCTCAAGGTAACACCTGGTGAGTGAAGTGTCTTGCAGGAAGTTCTGTGGACAATGGGATCAGGGAAGGATCTGCAAAGCTCTTTTCTAGAATCAGTGATTTATTCCTAGTTTCTATTTTAAAACATTATCATCCTTAGGGCTGGGACTGTGGCTCAGTGGTAGCATACTTGCCTGGCATGTGTTAGGTACTGGGTTTGATTTTCAGCACTGCTTATAAATAAATTTAAAAAAAATAATGGTCTATCAACAACTAAGAAAATATTTTTATGAAAACATTATCATCTTTTAATATTAGGGGTATGATGCTAATTTAGTTAAGAAGATAAATCATTCATTAGTAATGAGTATTAAGCAGTGACTCAATTTAGGTATGGTGTGGCTACCAAGAAATGCAGGTGATTGGTTCTGGGGTGGCCAAGAACCCCTGAAAAGTTAAAACAATTGAGTGAATATGAGCAAATATACATTATTTGGGGCTGAAAATCTGAACTTTTTAAGGTTCTTCAAAAATTATCTCCCTACTGATAATGATTTAATTGAATTCAGCAGACAGACAGATCATCCTTTTTCCCTTACTCAAACCTAAAATGCTGTGCTTGGCAAAATTTACAAAGGAAGACAGAATAAACTTTCATTCAAGTGGATCATATTAGTTGGAGAAAAATATGGACATACAACGAGTGAAAGATACCAAGTTTCCCTCTTCTCTTGCCAAGAACACAGATCTGGATCAGTCTTGTTTAACTTACAGAGAAACAATTACATTTCAATGCCCACAGAAAATCAAATATGTGTTTGGTATGATTAATGATACTGCTGCACTTGGGGCTTTAATCTTTGGTGTGGTGTTTACTCATTATGGTTTATGCAATTTGTCATACAGTCGGCTTTGAAAGTGAAAGTCAAACTGCAGTGGGCTAAGGGGTTTAGGGCATACCATTTCCATTCTTTCTTTTCATCAATGTCTCATTGCAGTTTATGTTGTGTTTGTTCTAGAGGAATGCAATACTTAGGAACAAGTTGAAGGCTTTATCCAATATTTGTCACCTGTCATTTTAGTGGCATACTTTACAGAGCCAAAATGACAGGTACAACAGATACTCAGTTATATATAAGTGTGATTGGTGATGAAAGTGATGATGAGTGTGATTTGTTTATAATATGTTTAATAATCCTTTTGGTTTTTGTTTCTTGGTGCTAGGGATCAAACCCAGAGTCTCATGCATAATAAACAAGTGCTCTACCTCTGTGCTACATTGCAAGCCCTTATATTTAGTAATCTTGGAGTACAGCAGCAGTGTTCAAGGGGATTAATAGAAATTATTTGTAATATTGGTAATAGAAACTATAAGAGAGTATTTGTTATCCATAAAGTCTTCTAGAAGAACAAACACCATTCTATGTTTCTTCCTACTTGGTTTGCTTATTCTCTTGGCCCTCTGTTTCGATTCCATTGGCAGTTCCTGCTCACCTCCTTTTTCTGTAACTTCTTGTGCATCAGGAAGCACAACTAATTCTGAAAACCTCAAATTTTAAATGATCACTGAGTGTTTTGGTGTATGTCTGCAATCCTCAGCAACTTAGGAGCTTGAACAAGAGGATTGCATGTTGCCAACTTGAGAAACTTAGGGAGATCTTGTTTCAAAATAAAACCAAAACGGAAGGGGATGTTGTTCAGTGGAAGAGCACTTGCCTAGCATATGTGACGACTTGGCTTCAACTGACAGTACCAAAAAATAAATAAAATAAAATATAAAGACAAGAACATTTTTGTCTGCAGCCTGCATGTTGGAGACAACTATGAAGTATTTTGGTATGTCGTATGTCTGTTTTTTTGGAGCTTTCATCTAGAGTGCTCAGGAACCCCCTTTCATTGTTTAGGAAGGTCTCCTACTAGTTAAGTCTGAGTAGAATGGAAAAGAGAGAATTTAAGAATGACAAAGTAGGTTTTTCTGTTAGAAAAGTTGGAGTCTGAATGGAAGTATACATTTTCCATAGTAAGGAAGGCTGCTGTGTCCTTGGCTCCTGGGCTTGAGAAAAATAACATATCAGGGGGTTGGAAGGGAAAACAGCAAAGTATCCAAAGAGTGAGAGTCTGTACTCTTTAGAGGAAACCTTAAATAGGGGACTATTGGACAATGTCCCTTCTTGTTCCAGACTCCAGAGATGATTAATAAGCCTTCTTACAAGTTGAGGAGTAGAGGTATCATTGAGGCCAACACTGTTTATTCAACAAACAGTTGCAAAAAGAAACAAACAAACTCCTACTTTGTTTCTTCTGCAAGATCTTGTAGTAGGCCTTAGGGAATCCAAGATGCCGGAAGTATACTCCTATCTGTAGCAAATGCCCAGTTGAGGGAGAAGGAGGTAGGGATTGGAATGCCTCATGGTAAATTTGGTGATCAAGAAATGTACAGAGTAAGGAGGGAAGTGCAAATAAAGTCTAATCCAGATAGGCATGGGCAGTGGGGGTGTTGGAGAAAGTTTTCTGGAAGGAGAGCCTGAGCTAATGCTTAGGGGATCAACAGGAAAGCATTGAGATCTGTGATATTGTTACCGTAATTCTGTGACTGAACAGAGCAAGGAGATAGGAGAGCTGGGGTGGTGGTAAAGCCAGGTGGATCAGGGTTATAGAGGTCAGCTTGGGTTAGTTCAATGGGAAAGAGACATGGGGCTGCTGAGAACTTCTGAAACTCACTGCAAGAAGCTGCATAGGGTGTTGTTAAGTGTACGCGCTGCTTCTAAACCTGGGCTTTGCCATCCATTAGTTGCTTCCTTGATAAAAAAATAAAGATAGTGCTAGTATCACATAGAATTTGGGTGAGGATTAAATGAGTTAAAACCTAGAAAAGTGTCTGATACATGTTAAAGACATTAGCTGCCATTGTTGAGATTCTGAGGCTGTCATTCATAGTGTGATTCCTTGCAGGACTGTATGACCGAGGCCAGTGGTCAGTGAGAAAGTGGCTCTCCAGAATCCATTGCCAAGAGTAGCTCTTCAGAAGGGAACACAGGTTGCGCTGGTGTTTCTTGAGTACAGAACCGGGAGGCACTACTTGGGAAACATTTTCCATGTTACACCCTGGAATTGCTGAATCAGTACCTCCAAGGGTGAGGTCCAAGCGTGTGTAATAAGAAAAGCCTTCTGTGTCTTATGTCTTCCTGGGCTTCTGGCCTGAAGAAACTACTTCTGCCTATCCATGGGATAGCAATTGAACCGAGGAACTCATGTAGCACGGATGCATTCTGGGTACAATAGTTTGCCATATTGTTTTCCTAAATACACGGAAGAAATCATGTCCCTTTTCATTCTGTAATTTGATGTGCCAGTGTGCAAATGTCAAGAGAGAGGGAGAGGACAAAGATAAAAGGTAGGCAGCAGAAGAGCTATGCTGCTGAAGGGTTAGGAAGGAATGCCCAGTGCTTAGAGATTTGACCTTGGGAAAGCAGGAGATGGTCTGAGGAGCTTTTGCGAAGCCTTTGTGCTTACATCATAACCACCCATGGAAGAGGTTGAGCTGCACAGCTACATGCAAGTGGACTCCCAGGGTCAGGGGACACATGATGAGACCAGCAGGCCTAAATGCATCTCCATACTTGGTACAGAGGGGACCATCTCATCTGCATATGTGCCAGGAAACTTTCTAACACAAGCACTCTGGCCACAGTGGGCTTAAAGCAAGCTTTGCTAGCACAAAACATACATATTAAATTATAAAATATATGGAAAAAGAAAAGAAGCAAAGGGAAGTTATTAGGTGTCTAGGATCTCAGAATTTCAACTGTGCTCGAAGAGAATTCTCCAATGTCACTTACCATCCCCAGGAGTGGTTTCCTATCTGGTTCTGGGGTAAGACAATAGGCCAGTGTGTTAGCTTTTTGTCCTGATGACCAAACCAACTTGGAGGAGGAAAGTTTGGCTCCATTTCAGAGGTTCAGCTGGTGGTCAGCCTGCTCCATTGCTCTGGACTGAGATAAGTCAGAACATCATGGTGGATGGATGTAGCAAAGGAAAGCTGCTCAGCTCAAGGCAACCTGGAAGCAGAGGCTGGGTAAAAGAGGTTGGGCACAAGAAAGAGTCCCCAGTGACCCACTTCTTCCAACTAGATCCCAATTCCTATGTTTTCGATCACCTACCAATAGTCCATTAAAATTATTAATTCATGGAATGGATAATCCACTGATAAGGCTAGAAATTTCATGATTCAATCATTTCCTGAAAGCCCCATCTCTGCACATTGCTGTACTAGGGACCAAGCCTTTAACACACAAGTCTTTGGGGGTCACTTCATATTCAAACCACAACAGCCAGTCATCCATTCCCTGGCACAGAGTCTTGCTTGCTGCTGTCTTCTAGAACTCTCTTGAAGACCTGCAGCTTACCTTCAATTTCCTGGAATGGCATTTGGTATTTGTGTTAGACACTGGGGGTTCATGCAAAGATAAGGATGACATGCCTCTGCCCTTAATGATCTTACTACCCTGCAGGCATGACAGAATAGTAATGAAGTCTGCCACTTGTAAATTCCTACTGAAGTACTAAGCTCCAATCCTTGCCACAGTCTCAAAAATGCATCTAAAATTCCTTTGATTGTCTTCATTTTAAGGGTGAGGAAAGTGTTTCTTAGTGAGTTAAAGTCACTTGTCAAAGGAACATCATTAGCACATAGTGTCAGTTCTATCTAAAGACAAAGTCTATGCTGCTCTTTCTACTCAAGTGCATATTCTCTCTCTCTTTCTCTCTCTCTCTCTCAAGCACTCTACCACATGAGCTATATCCCTGTCCCAAACACATTGCCCCTTAACCAGCAAAATGATAAACACTAAGGCACAATGTGATCATTCTTATTATGATGATGTCTTCTAAGTACTATGGGTATATGCATGAGAAGGGAGAAGGCTGATTCTCTCACCATATGCAGACCAGATAACGGAGTGTTAATAGATCTCTCTATAAAGTTGTAGGAGGTCATAAATGGGTGAATAGAGCTGGGCCAAATAATCAGCTATTTTTAGAAGTAAGCAGCTATTAGTGCTTTTCTCGTTTACTTTTTATTTCTTTTATTTTTTTTATGGTGCTGGGGATTGGACCCAGGGCCTGTGCATGCAAGGTAAGCACTCTACCAACTGAGCTATATCCCCAGCCCCTACTTTTTATTTCTTGATGCTTTTAAATATTCATTGCTCTACTTATTTCTTTATGGATTATAAGTAATTTGCTAAATTATTTAAAACTTAAAATCTTTTGACTCTTTTGTTTTCAAAACTTTCTTAATCTAAACAAATTATTTGGCAAAGATGTGAACAGTCCTTTATTCTTAGAACCTTATACTAATAGGAGTTGCAATACTCCAGCCTAACAACATGCTTCCTGCCTCCTGTAATGGATAGGGGTAGCCAGTGAGATGGAAGTAGAAAAGTTGCTGGGTGAGGCTTCTAGGGAAACTCTTTAAAGGAGGCTAACTGGGTAAAGTATGTCTATTTTCCCTTGGTTTTTCCTCCTTTCTGCTGGGTTGAAAATAGGAATGATGGTTGGTGCTATGGAACCCATCTTGAGATTATGTGGCTAACTTGAAGTTAGAAACCAGTACTAACAATTATGAAGCAGGAGAATAGAAGGAACCTGAGACCCTTATGATGATGAAACCATTGAAATAGCTCAGCACTACCTACCTCTGCACTCCTTTGGTATGTTAGAAAAGTAGGCCCTTCTTGATGAAGCCATTGTTATTTGAGTTTTCATTGTCGTTGTTGTATACAGCTAAAGCTAATCCTAACTACCATGATCCCTGTAATCTAGGTGGGCTGCTCCCCTCACCTCTGCATGAATTCTGCATGCTTAGTCGAATCAAGACCTTCACTCTTGCTGATTGTCTGACTTATAATGTTCTCCTTTCTGCCATCTTTCAACTCCCACTTGTTCCAGGAAGCATTCTTGGCTCCTCCAGCTTTCAATGATCTCCCTCTCTGAACTCCCAGGCCTTAATATAATGCACAATTTGATGAGAGACTGTACCACTGAGTACCAGTCATGATTGGCCATCTGTGTGGGCCTGCCTTTCCAAGTCTGCTGCAAGCTCCTGAAAGATAGGGCAATGCCTTAACTTCTCGAATTCCTTATCTGGGTTATAGTCTTTCTCTAGTCAGGAATTTTCTTTTCTTTTCATTCTGACTCCTGATAACCTGCTGCTTTCCCCCCAAAAAGTATAATAAAGGAAAAACCTTTCTTTTTTCTGTATAATATTGTAAATAATTTTCTTACTGCCATTGATTTTTCAAATGTCCAGAAGAAACACAGATTATTCAAAAATCAATAATATAGATATATGTAAATGCAAAGTTAAAGGGCAGTTCACTAACTCCTAGTTTCCTTCTCTCTTGAGATAATCACGATTGACATCTCCTTGAGTAGATTTCTAGGCCTGCTTCAAAGCATTTGCAAAAACGTATAAATTTGTAAATAATTTAAAAATTATTATTATTATTTTGTTGTGCTGGGGATAGAACTTAGGGCCTGTGCACACTAAGAGTGTGCTCTGGGGCTGGGATTGTGGCTCAGGGGTAGAGTGCTCGCCTAGCATGTGTGAGGCACTGGGTTCAATTCTCAGCACAACATATAAATAAATAAAATAATGGTTTTGACAACTAAAAAAAATTTTTAAAAAACAGTGTGCTCTGCTCCTGAGCTACACTCCCAGTCCTTTATTTTGAACTATTTTTTTTTAAAGAAAAATACATTCCCAGTAAACACATGGTTCTGCAACTTGCTTTTTCTCACTTAAGAGTCTGTTCTGAAGATCTTTCTATATTAGTTCATCCAGAGCCACATAATTATTTTTAAAACTTCATAATCTAGGTGTTTTATAATTTATCTAACAAAATAACCATTTAAACAATTAGGTCATTGCAAATTTTTGCTGTTTCAAAAATGTTGCATTGAACACATTGTTGTGTATGTGTCTTCATGTCCTTGCACATATCTTGAGGATAAATCTTTGAAGTAGACTTGTTTTCCTGAATCCTGAGTTTAAAAAAATTATGTCTTTAATCATTTATTTCGCTCTCTTTTCTGTCTTCTCCTAGAGCTCTTTATAAGTGGGAAGTTGAATGGGTGAGATTACTCTTGAAAAATTTAATTTTGATATCATTTTTCTGTGCATTTGCCTTCTTTTTCTTTTTGCAGTGCTGGGAATTGAACCCAGGGTCATGTGCATGCTGGGCAAGTGCTCTGCCACTGAGCCATACCCCCAGTCTTGCGCATTTGCCTGTTACAAAACTTTCTGTAATATTTTTCAAACTTTATCTTCAACCTTCTGTCATATTTTTAATTTTCTTTTTTAATTAATTAATTAATTATTTTAGAGAGAGAGAGAGAGAGAGAATTTTTTTTAATATTTATTTTTTAGTTTTCAGCGGACACAACATCCTTGTTTGTATGTGGTGCTGAGGATTGAACCCGGGTGGCACGCATGCCAGGCGAGCGTGCTACTGCTTGAGCCACATCCCCAGCCCCATATTTTTAATTTTCAAAGAAACTTTCTCATCCTCTGGTTGTTCACTTTTGATAGTGCCTTCTTCTTGTTCTATAGATGCATACTTTCTTTTATACCTTTGGGGTTTATTAATGAGAATTTCTGCAGTACTCTCTTTTCTTCCCTGCATTATGTTTTCTTTTTCTATAGCTTATGTTTTAATTTATATAGCTAAATTGCATAGCTTACTTTTGGACTATCCTTATATCGTGAATTTTTTTAAAGACTCTTAGTTCATTTTTGAGGGAATCCGACACCAGTGGTTTTTATAGCTTCTCAAGTTATTCCAATGGCCTACAGTAGGGCCTAGCAGAGTGTGGTTTAGGGGTCAAATCTGGCTCACTGCTTGCTTTTGTAAACAAAAAAGTTTTTTTGTTTTTTTAGAACATAGACAAGTTTGTGCACATATCATCTATTGACATATTTTATCAATAGTATATATACATACACACGTATATATACTATATCAATAATATAGTATAGTACTATAATAACTGAGTTGAGTGTTTATGCCAGAGACCATATAGCCCACAAAGTCTAAAATACAGCTGTTCCTGGGTGTCTGAGGAAGATTGGTTCAAGGACAAACCCCCACCCCCCTGCAAAATAACAAAATCTGTGGATGCTCTAGTAACCACCATTCTATTCTCAACTTATATGAAATCAGCTTTTTAATTTCCATATAGAAGTGAGAACATGTGTCTTTCTGTGCCTAGTTTATTTCACTTAACATAATGTCTTCCAGGCTCATCTGTGTTGCCAGAAATGATAGAATTTTATTCTTTTAAATGGCTAAATAACATTGTGTTGTGTACATATACCACCTCCCTTGTATCCATTCATCCCTTAAGGAATAAGTTCTACTATTCTACATCAGAGGAGGATGACTATAGTTTACAATAGTTTATTATATATTTTATGAAGAACTAGAAGAAATGAGTTTGAAGGCTCCCAACTCAAAGAAATGACAAATGTTTAAGAAGACAAAAATGTTAATTACCCCAGTTTGATCATTATGTATTGCATACATATATTAAATTATCACATTCTAACCCATAAATGCATATAATTATTATGTGTCACTTAAAAAAATACTAAAAATAATAGCATAGCATTTGCAGGTAACCTATATATATCCTTCCAAATGCTTTAAATCATCTCTGGAATACTTATAATAATGCAATGTACACACTATGTAAATAGTTCTTTATATATTCATCTATTGTATTATTAGGGAATAATGACAAGTCAAACATCCATATATGTTCAGTAAGGTGCAGGTGTTTGTTCTGAATATTTTTTATCTGTTCTTTTTACATATACATGACAGTAGAATGCATTTTGACATGTTATACATGGAGTATAACTTATTATAATTAGGATCCCAGTCTTGTGGTTGTACATGATGTGGTATTTCACTGGTGAAATATTCATATATGAACATAGGAAAGTTACATCCTATTCATTCTACTGTCTTTCCTATTCCCATTCCCACTCTGTTCCCTTCATTTCCCTTTGTCTAATCCACTGAACTTCTATGCCCCCACCCCTGCTTCTTGTTGTGTGTTAGCCTCTACATGTCAGAGAGAACATTTGACCTTTGGTTTTTTTGAGATTGGCATGATGGTCTCGAGATCCTTCCATTTACCAGCTAGTCATAAAATCAGACTTTTAAAAAAATATTTATTTTTTAGTTGTGGTTGGACACAATAACTTTATTTATTTATTTTTATGTGGTGCTGAGGATCGAACCCAGAGCCCTGCACTTGCTAGGCGAGCACTCTACCACTGAGCCACAACCCCAGCTCCTAAAATCAGACTTTTTAATGGCTATGCAATATTCTATTTTGTATACGTACCACATTTTCTTTATCTATTCATCTATTGAAAAGTACCTGGGTTGGTTCCATAGATCAGCTATTATGAATGGAGGTCCTATAAACTTTTGATTCACAATTGGTCAAATCTGTGGATGAGGAACGGTAGATAGGAAGGTCAACTGTATTTACAATGTGGGTCTTTACAGAAAAAGTCTGCTGAGCCTTTGTCCAGAGGGAGATGGTGAAGTTGTAGAAACTCCCTGAGTTTGCTCTTCACGTCTGTCCTGGATGCTTCCCATGTTCATTTGTTCCACATGATTGAGATTATTTTTCAAAAATGAAAAATAACTAATTATTTGCATTTTGAATGATATCAGAGTATAAAAATGTAAAGACATTTTCTTTGATTAAAGAGAATCATCTACATTTTATGGCAGGATTCTGGGTAGGACACTTAATTTTTAAAAAACAAGAAAGGTTAAAGATATTTTACTTAAAAACTATGTCTTCTAAGCCTTTCTGTTTTCTTCTGTACATTATGGAATGTTTTTCTTCTGTACATTCTTAAGACTTTTTTAGCTGAGTTGAAGTATTGAAGTATGAGGGTCTCTGTAAACTTCCCTGCCCTACCTCCTCTATAAAGTGCTGAAGATAGGTTTTTCAAAGGAGCGGGGCTGGTTTTTTAGAATTGAAAACAAGTTTCCTTACATTGCAGTAAGGAAATTGACAATCTAGGTCTTTGGAGTTGGATTCAGAGATCACAGGATATTTAACTTAGGCTATTCCAAAATTGTCGGATCCTTTTGTGGCAAGATTCCAAATTTAGTTCTTGGATGATATGAGCCAGTAAATGTATCTGAATTAACTTTTAAAAACTTAGTTAAAATATTTTAATATAATTTTTTAGGGGGGGAGAAAAAACTGATTCACACTCATTTTATTTATAGATTTTTCTGCCTTTTTCCTTCCCCTGCCTGCCCTTTGTCAATGAAAATCAGGATCTTGATATTCTGTAATGAGTAATAGCTGCCCAGAGCTATAAGTGCAGTTTACAGCTTCCAGGTGACATCGTGGTCAGAACCCTAGAGCTTCATTCTCACCATCTGTCATGCCACCAGAAGTCTTAAATATAATCACAGCTCATGTGACAGTTGCATACACATTATTTCCCACATGTATAATCAGTGACTGACTAGCCATGCCACTCTAATTAAAATGGTATTAGTATCTCAATTATCAACTCTATTTTTAAAGATCTTTTTCTTATGTAACTATGAAAACCTGCTTGAGGGTGGGATTTAACTAGCGTCCAGCAGATGTTAGAGGACTGGAGAAATGTTAGATGTTGTGTTGTTCTGTCCTATGCTCCACACCTGAGCAACCTGATGTGCTCTTGGGAACAAAACTGCTGACCAATGGAAGATTTAGAGACACTCCATGCATCTGGGGACTATCCAGTTGCACTGCCTTATATAGTTATGCCCTGGAAATGAAAAGAGGGCCTTGAGTTGGTTTAAAATTTATGAAGTTGGCTACAACTGGAAGTCACCTAAAACCGTTTTGGCAAAGGAAAAAATAAAAGATATAAAGAATAACTTTCAGTGAAGACTGTTCTAGAAACAATCTAGGGGAAAACTTCTGCAGCTCCTTAGGTGGATTTGGCATAGTATTTGCTGACTTTTCACAAGTCAGAGAGGTCTGGCTCTCTTGAAGAGTGAAGAGTATCAGTGAAAAGTTGCTTTGGGATGTTTAGAAAAGACTGGAACAACTGATTGTGTGGTTACAGATCAGTTGACAAGAGAGAAAAAATTATGCCTGATCTATAGTCCAAATATTTCCACAATTACTTTTGTACTTCAGGATATTGAGGAAGGGTGAGCGCCTTTTTCTTCTCCACACAAAACCTCTATATCCTCACTGTCCAATAGGAACCTGTTGAGCACTCACTATGGGGCTAGTACAATGAAGAACAAAATCTTAAATTTTATTTAGTTTTAAGAATTTAAACTTAAATAGCAACGCTATGTGGTAGATAGTGAAACAATCAGTAATTTTTGTTAGGGTTATTGCATTGAATAACAGTAATGAAGGCAATATTCTTTATCCATGAATGGCCATATTGCCTTTTTTAGGAACTGATCAGAATTGGACATAAGATTTCATTCCTGTTGGACATGGTGGCATTCACCTGTAATCCCAGTGGTATGGCGGGTTAAGGCAGGAGGATTGCAAGTTTGGGGTCAGCCTCAGCAATTTAGTAAGGCCTAAGCAACTTAGTGAGACCCTGTCTCAAACTAAAAAAATTAAATGCGCCGGGGAGGTGGCTCAGTGATTAAGTGTCCCTGGATTCAAACCCTGGTATCAAAACTCAGAAAGAAAAGATTCATTCCTATTAAAAATTTTTTTCATTATTGTATTTTCTTTTTTAAGGGAGATTCTTCCTAGATGTTTCCAGTATGTGGTTCTGGATCTGGAGGATAAAATAATTGGGCCTAAAAGAAGGTCAGTGTTACAAAGAAAGAGCTCTTGATCATGTGACTCTCTGAAGACTGACTCTGGAGGTAGAATAATTATTATTTTTTAAATTTTAAATAAATCTTTAATGGTAGAATTTTAGACCCTTAGCTATCATTTGAAGGAGCATAGGTTTTGTGTGTGTGTGTGTGTGTGTGTGTGTGTGTGCGCGCGCCAATGGAACATTCCCAGCATTCTTCAAATCACACCTGTGGGAAGTGTTGAACTCTATGTACTTATATGGCCTGCCTCTCTCATGAGGTATATTAATTATTTCTCCCAAATACTCTAGCCATTCATGTAAATATCGATGTGCAAATATCAAGCAACAACAGATTTCACTTGCTTTCCTAAAATTTCCTGGGACTGGTTTGGACCCTAAGAATATGCCCACATTATGACTAAAGTGAGTTCTGGGAATTTTGCATTCATAAGCTCCTTTCTCTAGGAAAACCAAAGTAAGTTAAAAAAATGAAAATTATATTTTACTACTGCACATAAAGACAAATGTACTAGTATTATGTTAAAATAATTTTCTTGACCTAAAAATTCATTTGTCTCTTCTGATTTTAAAAGAAATTAGAACATTTTCATGGGTTCCTAAAGTATTATGGGCCTTGGGTACTGCCCCTACTTTGCTTAATGAATAAGCTGACCTTTTAGGGAAGATTCTGTACTTCTAACTGGCTAAAATCATCTATTCTTTAATTCAACTATTGAAAAATAAGTATTTTATGTATGGTTGGTACTCAATAAATTGGTTAAAAATATTCAGGGATATTAGGACTTCTCTTTTAGGAAATGTAAATATTTCTCTGCTTTCCCCCCCTCCTAATATCCATTATGAATCTATTATTTTGATGCTTAGAGTTTGGTTTGAGGCACAGGCACCACCCGAAGCTTGTCAGAAACATAATATTTTAGTCTCCATCTGATACTGAATCTGAATCTGCATTTTTAACAAACCCCTAGATGCCTCATGCACACATTACTCTGAAGCACCACTTACCTGTAATTTCTTGTTCAACATTAGTAAAAATGAAAGGGCTAATCTCCTTACCCACATATAATTGAAAGCTGGACCTCACTCATCTCCAGTGGCAACAAATTCAATTTCTTTATTCCAGATTTTCCCAGATTTGGCTGAACAGTGGACATGGTGT
Source organism: Spermophilus citellus (assembly GCF_964194105.1). NCBI lineage: Eukaryota > Metazoa > Chordata > Mammalia > Rodentia > Sciuridae > Spermophilus > Spermophilus citellus. Next base: position 227,712,180 of record NC_138182.1, read on the forward strand.
GCTTTAAGAACACACCAAAGTCTGGGACCCGTTCCCTAGAGTTTCTAAAATAATTGGTATGGTGTGGGGTTCTGGGAATTGAGATTTTTTAAATTTAATTTTTAATTTTTTAAAAAAATTTTGGTACCAGAGATTGAATTCAGGGGCACTCAACCACTGAGCCACATCCCCAGCTCTATTTTGTATTTTACTTAGAGATAGGGTCTCGCTGAGTTGCTTAGCATCTTGCTTTTGCAGAGGCTGGCTTAGAAATCATACCTCCTCCTGTCTCAGTCTCCAGAGCCACTGGGATTACAGGATATTAGGTGCACCACTGCACCCGGCTTAATTTTTTTTTTAAAGCTCCCAGATGGTGCTAATGTGTAGGCAGAATGAGAATTGTGAGCCTTTCTTCATGAGAACTGTCCCCTGGTTTTGATCACATGGGCCTGTTTCCTCTGTGTTCTCTGACTTTAGGCTGCACAACCACATGTACAATCAAGAACTGGTCTCTTACCCTGGAGTGGGATGTACTCTATTAATTATCTCAGAGATCTGAAATGTTCTTCAAATACTCCATGTTCTGAATTATTAATTGCTACCATTTCCTGAATCCCTATATTTATCCTGCAGTCCCTGTTAGTCATTTAATCTTCACAATGATAGCAGATACCATTCTTGTACCCACTTTATAGATAAGGAAATAAAGATTTAGAAAGGTTGGATCTTCCCTAGGTCATCCTATTTTTAATTAAAGGTTTTCCCTATTCCCCACTAAATCTCCCATTTTCTAATCTTGCTTTCATTTAAGGAACACTGGTAATTTCTTAACGCTTATGGCCAGATTTTTTACTTTTGAAGAATCGTTGGCAAAGAAAATAAACTAAAGGGTAGAAAAGAACTAAACAGATAATCAAAGTTAAAGAAAAATTAGACAAATTTGACATACATTTTCCTTCCTGCAGAACTGATGAGATCATTCAATTAACAAACTAACATTAAATACTCCAGAAATGCCCTGTGTTGGGCTGTAGAGATTTCAAGGTAAGAAACAGTCTTTGTCCTTGAAATGACAAGTTGAAAAGAGGATAAGAACCTGTAATAGCCCAACATATGATAGTAAGTATAGTCAGGTGCTATTACTATGTAATAAGACCATGATGCTTTGTGCAAGTTCAGAGTTTGGCAGAAACCAGAACAATGAAGAAAGGATGTGTGGTGGAGGTGTGTCTAGAATGAAGTCTAAGAGGGAATGGAGATTGGATTGACAGACAAGAGGGAGCTTAGCAGGACACTGGTGTAATACTGGGGAGCTGGGCTGGAATTTTCCCAGCAGAATCGCCCACGTGGTTTCTTGCTGGCTGAATATTCCTCGTCTGAGACCACATGGTCTTTGTCTGAATTCTACACATACATTGTCCCAGCCAAGCTCTGTGCTATCCATGTCCCGTGTGACCTATATCTACAGCAGCGAAATCAATCAGATGCAAAGGGTTATTTACACAATGGAGAGCTTCAGCGGCTTCTTTTAAGGTTGTTGGAGCACGATTCGCTTAATGTTTGAACCTAGAAGTTGAAAGCCAAGTACTTATTTAAATATTGATCAAGTTGAGTGCTCAAGAGAAAGTAAGAAAATTGCAACTGGTACCATTATATGTCCTCACATATATATAATCATGAGGAAGAGTTTCACAATTACAAGCTTTTCTGGTTTCTTTTTATTTGGGAAAGGGATTTCTTAAAATATTGGCTCATTTCCCCTCATTTCTTTTTCCACGCCATCTCTATATATTACAGAATTAAGGAAAAAAGGGAAAAAATTTCAAAACTAATGATGTGAAAAAGAGTAACAAAGGCCTCTAACACATTAACATTCTTGCTCACCAATTTGGTAATCATTTTTTTTTATTTGGTAATCATTTTTGTCCACACTTTTGAAGGTACTTCAAAAGTGCAGACCAAATTCAAGCAGACATTTAATCTCCAGTAGACATTTTAATGTTAAAAACTTTTTTATGTTTGAAAAAAATATTATTGCTTTTATTTTTATCTTTAGTACCTTGAAGTCCTGGCAATGGGCAGGAACTTCTTTTGGGTTCACAGCTCTGTGGGACAGAATTGGCTGGGATGAGCACCCTGGTCAAGAGTGCAATGCCAGAGTCCAGGTTCCTTTACCCAGAAGGAATGGCTGGAACAGGGATATGGTCTTCAGACAGGGGATGGTCTTTTCTTGCTAACTTGTCCTTCCTCAAGCTCCATATCAAAGTGGGCTCTGGAAGGTGGTCAAGACTAAGAGGTGATGGTGACAGGTGGGAAAGGGTGCTCCTTTCTGACTTGGTGCCTTGCTTCCCTATCAGGTCTTTTAGAGAAGAACAGAGATCAAGGTGATTACAGAAAAGTCAAATCGGCAATTTTACCTTTAAGGCTGCAACAATCATCTGTTTTATAGAGGTCTGGCTGACAGACTTGTAAGCTTGGGGTTACAATCAGTTCTAAGTGAGTGGAAAAGCGGGTTGAAGGATAAAAACAATCCTCCATATTGTTCATTGTTTAAAAAAAAAGGATATGGTTTTCATTCGTTTTTGAAGTCGCAAGGTTGCCGACTTTTGGCCACTTGCATGCAAGAACGCAAAGGGAATCACAGCTTGCAAAAAGCTCCCGGCCAGAGGAACACCAGCCTCATGAAATAAGAGGGCGTTTACTGTTTTTTAAATAATACTTCCTATTGTAATAGACCTGGGTCGCATTATGTCACGGGTGTGGTGGCTTTTGGCTGAGGACAGCCCGGCCTCCCCCGGGCTTGGCACAACTCCTCTCAGGAGTGGACCGCCAGCCCCTTCCTCCTGCGGCGCCTAGGCGTGGGGGCCCCCAAGGCGCACGGGCGCCGCCCCTCGGGTGCAACCGGGCCCTCCCTTGGCGCTGCAGGTCCGCGCCAGTCTCCGCGCGTCCCGGAGCTCCATGCTGGGGGAAGGGAAGCCAAGGCGACCTGCCACCGCCCCGCGGCAGGAGGGGCTGGTGGAGCCTTAGGAGTCCGAGCAGCTTCAGGTTTCCTCCTGGAGCCGGTGTCAAGCGCGGCTGGCGGGCCTCGCCATGTGATGCGGCGGCTGCGAGCCGTGGAGGCCCGGAGGTGGGCAGTCGCAGGATCCAGTGGCCGCGGGGAGGTGCGGGGGGAGTGGGGGCGGCACCAGTGGCTGGCAAGCCAGGCGGCGGGGGAGCCTCGGCTCCGCCCCCTCCGCTCGGGCCCCAGCAGGGCCGCCGCCGGGTGTTGGCAGCTCCGGTTAGAGGCTTCCCGGCTTCGGGCAGCGGCGGGCCGGGGGCGCATACCTGGGCGCCCTGGGGCAGGCCACGAGGGGCTGCGCCTCGCCTGGGCTCCGGAGGCTACGGGGCCGCAGCTCCAGGTAAATGTTCCTTGGGGCTCCATCCTCCACGTCTCCCGGTAGCCCTGGGCTGAAAAGTTTGCCCACCTGACTTTGCAGGGGACAAACTCTCTCCAGAGGCCACTTGCTCCTCGGGGACGCAGGGGTCAGCAGACGTGAAACTGGGGTGCTACTGTATGCAGGGCGGAGGAAGGGCTGGGCGCCGCCTCCCGGTCTGTCGGGGACCGCAACAAGTGCAGAGAGCTGCTCAGTTTTGCACGGCGGCGGCAGCTGTGGAGCGCGAGGTTGCTCCGGCAGCACAAGAGCACCGTGAGCCTGCAGCGACCCTTCTTGCCCTGGTCGGCCAACCTTGGGGACGGGGGATGGGCGGAGGGAATACCCAACGCGAGTCCTTCGGGAGTCGGGGAGAAGGGAGAGCTTCGAAAGCTGGGGTCTGCATTTCCCATCTGTGCCTCTGATCTTGGGTTGAGGTACTTGGAGGGACTCCAAAAGTGCAAACCAAGCTCAAGCTCCGGGCACAAACACTAACATTTATTTTGTGTGGAAACATTTGCTGTTATAAAAAGCATCTGTGGTCCTCTTGGTTGGGAGGAGCTTTCAGGATTCTGTGGGATTTCTCGCACTTATTTTATGGAAAGGTTTTCTCCTGGAATATTGGGATATGGGTTGTTGCACCCTAACCTTCTCGTGCTTAGCGTTGGCGAAGGGTCATAATGACAGACCTGTAGTCGACTGAGAAGCAGAGGGAGAAACCATTCTTGTCTGTGGAAAACCATGTGGAAACTGGGTGCTCAGGCCGCTTAGGAAATGACAATTCTGGTTTCCCAGACACCAGTTAGATTTTCAAGAGAGAATCCACTTTAGGAGACGACGAGGTCCTTCCTATGTTACAGTTGAGTGGGTGGAGAAAGGAGGCAACATCTGTGTGTGCACTGCTTCCCCCTCCTTGACCCCTGCTTGGGTCTCAGTCTCCACAGACTGAGATGAGGTTTACCACCAGTCCGCCCATTGGGCAAGTAATGAAAAAACAAAACAAAACAAAAAAACAAGTAAGCTGGTTATAAGGAACTGACCATTTGAGGTTCCATGTGTCCTGAGGCTTTGTCCTCTTGTGTTCCTCCTCCTGAAGCTTGTCTGGGTGAACAAAATCTTGTTTTCACAGCCAGAAAATAAAAAAACTTGCCCTTCTGTTCTGTGGGATCCACTTTGCACAGAACAGTCCAGATTGATAACTTTACCTGGAAGGTTTCTATATCTTTGTCCTGGAATTATATATAAAGGTTGTCAAAATAAATAGGTGTTGCCTAATCTTCACCAATGGCCAAGCTAACCCCTTGGGAGTATTTGGAGGAAAAGGAATAAATACTGCAAAAGCCTTTGGAATTTTTAATGCAATATAGCATTTCAATGTAATATTCTGATGTGGACATGGTATTTGATTATTATACTCATTAACTTTGATTAAATAGGAATTTGAATAGCAGCAGACCTGATAGTTAGTGGACAGGGAAACAGAGTCACAGAGCTAGTAATTGGGTGTGTGATTCAGATGTGTTCTGGCTAATAGGAGAATGGAGAACAGAGAGTGTTTGTTCTGCTTTTGACTGTTTTTCTTATCAAAACCACATAATCAGGCCAATCAAGCACAGGTTATGTAACAGATGTATCATTAGACTTCTCTTTGAAGTACCGTCTGTCCTCTAAGCAGTTAAGAAACACTTAAAGGTAAAGAAAAAGAAAAAAAGAAGTAGTTGGTAAGAGTCTATGAAATTTCATCAGGGCCTCTGCTTGGATTTCACACTTTTTTTTTCTCTCTTTTTAAACATATGAGTACTGTAGAAGTGTTAGGAATAAATTCTTATTGTGTTTTTATGAGAAACTACTCTTGTGGATAAGACATTGGGCAGGAATTTCAGGTGAGCTCTGATACATGACCTCTTTTAGTATGCCACATGAGAAAAGGAAATGTGTTTAAAGCAGTATTAAAACAAATAGGGGGATATACTATATTACTTTTTATTAAGAATTCAGTACAAAATTGGTCACCACTAAATTGGTACATAAGTTCCAACTTCAAGACCTGCCAGGGTTTATGACCAAGTACTGACTTCCAAGAAGAAAGATTTATGATATAGATGTTGGAAAACCCTTTTCTACTGAGCCATGGCTAGCATGGTACTGAAAAGAACCTAAATTACTCTCAAACTCTCAAGCTGATTATAATTTTATTATGCTTTAATTTACTGATTAGATATGACAGATCTGATTTATGTAGGTTTTGTTTTATTGCATTTGTATTTATGTTGCTTTTAGTGGAGCAAAGTAGCTATGCCTCTCCCCACCCCCACCGAGTGTCCTTAAACAGGATTTGTTATGAAGAGATGGGTCATGCTGGGCAACTCCTACTGAATTAAAAACAGTAGTACATTTGAAATGTACCAAATTGGGGGAATTTTGCCATGTGGAGAGTTGTACTGTAAATATTATGCCAACCTTTAAGGCTTGAGTCCAGATCTCTTGCTTAGGCAAAGCTGGGCTTAGAAATATTTTTCTTGCTTACAAAGCATAGATCAGGACATATCTGACAGAGCGTCTTGCCCTAAGTGGATGGTACGCTGTCATTTTGTCCAGTCTCCACAACATTTGGGTTATTATTCTACTGAAAATAAGTTCTCAAAACTTCAAGGCAGTGTTAACTGTTGTTTTGCCATTTTGACAGTCTATCGTGCGCCTCTCTGTGAAAAAAAATTTTGGGGGGACCAGTGTGCTTAACCATTGAGCCACAACTCCCCCCCCTTTTTTTAAAAAATTTTTTGAGACAGGGTCTTGCTAAGTTGCTTTAGGGCCTTGCTAAGTTACAGAGGCTGGCTTTGAACCTATGATCCTCTTGCTTCAGCCCCCAGAACCGCTGGGATTACAGGCATGCACCACCAGGGCGGGCTGAAATTTGTCTTTATTTACATTCATTCAATAAATATTTATTGAGAGCCTGGTATCGCTCTTTGCTCTAATTCTGTGGGTTGTGAATTTCATGTCACAGAGACACTTTGCTGGCTTTAGAGTTCTGGGATCTGCTGTATTTCCAGAGTAGACTTTTGCAGACTCCATATGGTCAAATAAGCCATGTGACTTTTTAATGTGATAGTGCATCTTCTTAATTGGCTCCCATTTTTCCCTTGAAATTTGATCTTAGGCACAATGGTAATTTGTTTATTTGTACCATTATTGCTCCTGGACTACTTCTCCTGGATCAGCAAGATAATGAGATTTGACATCATTTTAATAAGAGAAAAAGTAATATAATTGAATATTGGGTATTTGTTCCAGTGATGTTGGTTTTGAACACATTTATCAAAATGTATTTTTATTATTCTTTAGAGGTGTATTCTTATATTTTTGTTTAGTAATTTCCTCAACTATTAGCAATTTCAGGTTTGTTTTTCTTTAGAAAGTTAACACAAAAGTGATGTTCCTTTAAGAGTTGAAGAAATTATATCTATGAGTGAAGGCTGGAAAAGGCAGAAGTCAGCAATGGTACTTTTGCTTTCTGCAGTAGTGTGCCCAGAAGAGACCCTTCCAAAACTAGCATGCAAATAACATCCTGCCTATTTCAAGTGACAGGCTTTGACTGGTGTGCCTATGGCCATTTTGCCTTTTTAAAAATGTGCTTCTCTATAAATTTTCATCAAGTATATACACAGATATTCCCTGAACTCAATAGATGACCAAGAGATATATTGCGTACACTAACTGACTTTATGTTTTAGCTCTTAAGTTCATCATCGAACACTGGTGGCCATGCCCTTGGTGCTTAAAGCTTACTCCTTTTTTCCCATTATTTGATAATTTAAATAGATTTTATTTCATAAACTCTAACAAAGTGGTTTTGAGTGTGGACTTTGGAGCCAGACTGTCTGGGTTAGACAGTCATCCCAGCTTTGTCCTGACTGGGTGTCCTCTCCCTACCTTGTGTTTTCCATTTGTAAAATGGGAATAATAGTAGTAACCTGCGTTATTGGATTGTCAATGAGCTAACTGATGGAGCGCCCTTCTAGTAGTGCCTGGCAGAAAGTGTCAGAAAATGATTTTGATTATGTTTACAGAAACTCATAACCATTTAAAAAGAGTGGTAGTGCCAGGGTGTAGTTCAGTGGTAAAGCATGTGCTTAGCACGTGTGAGGCCCTGGGTTTTATCCCCAGCACCAAACACAAAAATAAAAACACAAAACAGTGGTGGCTTTACTAGGTTTTCCAAGTTTTAGAAGGCTGCGAGATGTCAGTGTGACCCAGGGGAAATAGCTCTAGGCTGGAAGTTCAAGGCAGGTGTGGAGTCCCTGGTAATGTCTCAGCCATTTGACCTTGGGCAAGTATGAATGCTTTCTGGTTTCCATTTCCTCATCCAGTTAAACAAAGGATTAGGCTGGATGGTCTCTAAGACCCTTTCAGTTTTAACATTCTGTACAGTCATGAAATTGGAAGGTGGGGAGGGTATTTGTCAATTCAGTCTCACCTGTCTGGGTCAACACTGTCAGGAATGTGCAGTCTACAGGTCTGCATTGTGCCTGCAGCAGGCAACCATAAGCATTTGAAGGGATGATGAGGTATAACTATTGTTGCTTTATCTTACCTTAATTGCAGTCACCAGGTTTAAATGACTTGCAGTTATTTTTCTGGACTTAGTCCAGAGAGATTTCAGACATAAAAGTCTGAATCTCACACATTCAGGTCATGTGGCTACCCTGGTCCCTTCCTTCTGAAGAACCCCCACACCCATGTGGAAGCTAGGTGGTAAAGCACTGGAAAGAGGAATGATAAACAGGCTGATTGTTTCTTAATTTTATGATAAAAATAAAATCTGGGCCAAAGGAGTTTACATTAAGGACCTTTAAGTGTGGTGAAACTTGAGAGGTTTTCATTGGGCTGCATGGTTCAGACAAAGACCCTCTCCAGCAAATTTCTGCAGCTGCATATCAAAAATACTTAGAAAAAAATGTCTTTAATGAACATGTACAAACTCCTCCCACTATTATTCTACTCTAAATGATACCATGTAACAATTATTTGCATTGTATTAGGTGTTACAAATAGTCTAGAGATAATTTAAAGTATACAGGAGGATGTGTGAGTTATATGCAAATATATGTAATTTTATTTGAAGGATATATTTTCCTCAAATTTTGGTATTCATGGATGTCTTGGTAACTATCCCCCTTGTATACTGAAGGATGACTGTATGTCTAACCTTTTTGACTTGTTTGCAATAGGTCTCATTTTTTCCCTAGCTAACATCTATTATAGTCCTCACAGCACTTTCTTTCTGGAACCTTCCACTTAGTAACAACCGAACTGCTTTCCCTTCTGAATTCCTGTTACCACATTGCTGGTTCCTCTCATTTATCACTTGCCACCTGCCCCTGGGTTCACTGTGTGTAAGTTTCTTGAGTGTATGTAAATCTCAACTTTCCAACCTCAGTCTAAGTCTGCTGATGGCAGAGACTCTGATTTAGGCTATTTTGTATATATATTTGTTTGTTGGTTCAATTATTTTGCTATTTTTATCTCAGGTCCTTTCAGTTCACAGCATTGCTGCAAAGACTAGTGGTAGTTTGTTCCTGTGTATCAGGTGTAGATTGCTTTGGAAAATATTGTAATGCAGGGAAAGGAAGGTCATAATGCTCAGGAAGTTGATGGATGGTTCTTTTTAATGTAAAAGGGAGACACTGTGGACATTTCCAAGGAAGTTGTATCATTCTGTTTGAGGAAATGAATGGAATTCTTGATTGGAATCTGAGTCTTTGGATTGGTAGAAACAGGAAAGTTTTTGTCTACTTGCTAGCAGACAACATTTCCCTTGTGTAACATACCTCCAGATGGTTGACCAGTCTGTCCTTGAATACTTTTGGTGATGAGGAACTCAACCATAAAGATATTCTAGTCTATCTTTGGAAAGCTGAGGCTTTTCAATACAATTCTTCCTTATACTAAGTTCACCATGATCCTGCTGCTTGGAGACCATTCTGAACAATTTCATTTTTATGAAAGCCACTTACATTTTTGAAAATTAAAACTTCTACCTTTGAACTTCTTTTATTGAAACTAGAAAAAAAAACCCTTCAAGTTTTTGCAGCTTTTGTTAAGTGGCATGATTTTGAATTCTTTCATCACCCTTAGTATTTAACATATTCCAAATCTACTATATTCTTCTTAAGGTGCTGACAGGGTGGAGTACAGTGGACCCATCCTAGTCTTGGAGAGATGCCCTTTTTTCCTAGGGAAAGGAGTAAAACCTCACTGATAAGATTAGCAGTTGAAAACCAGAGAGATAGTGAGACTCAGGGCTTTGCCACTTCTACCTTGTCTTGGACAAGTCACCTAAACTTTTAGTCTGAGTGTTTATTTTTCTCATAGGGTTGTTATAAGGACTTAATAAGCTAGTCTGTATAAATTGCTTGGCAAAGGACCTGAGAGAATAATTCCTGCATAAATATTACAACTATGGTACTTTTAAGCAGTGGTATTTGCTGATCCTCAAGGTTCACAGTCATCTTGAAATTGCATACTTTTTATACATGTTGTTACTGAGGCACATCTCATCATGGGATTGTGCAAAATTGTCCTTTTCAGGCTATGAACAATTTTACTCTCTCTTAAATGTATTTTCCTATATTTCACTATTTGATCTGGCCTTTCAGAAATATTTTAGCTTGTTTATAAATTTATAACATTCACTAACCATTATTAGTTTCAAGTTATCCACTATACGTGTGTGTATGGATGTGTATACACATGTGTGTGTGTGTGTGTGCGCGTATATATATATATATATATATATATATATATATATATATATATAAATGAACGTATTCATATATGCTTACCAACTGCTACCTTAACATTTACCTAGCACTTAAATTCAAGGAAAGTAGACTTATGCCACCAATTTTAACTATAAGACAGCTTTTAGCCTAAATCTCAAAGCAATTCTAAAAACTGCAAAATTTCCTAAAAATGTCAGGCTTAATGAAGAAGAATACCACCCTTTTGTATATATACGGTTATATTTATGATATATATCAAAGTAGAACATCCTCTTTTGTATATAAATGGTTGCATAGTCCTTTAATGCCTCAAGGATATTAAAAAATAAAAACACAACTGCTCTGAAGGGTGAGGTTTAGGATGGGGCAATCTGGTTTGCCTACATAAACTTCACACTTACATTCATCAGTTTTGGGTCGCATCATTCAACTAATTACCACCCATTTGTATGAGCATCTGATTATTAAACCTCCGTATTGTCATAAGGCTGCACACTTTATCTACTTTATCTCTTTATTTACCAGTCTAATAGCTTATAATTACATAATATAATGGGGTGATTCTCAGGGGAGTTATTCTTAGAGAACCCCATTGGCTCTGTGTGTCTGTTATTTTCTCTTTGATATATTTGTACACCAGTCCTCTAATTTTCTGCTCTAGAATCTTATCTAGGATCAACATGAAATGTGTTCTGTCTAGAATTTGTAGATTCTGCCTTTTTGAAAATGGAAATGACATATAGCTATCTCCCATAGTGAATCCTTGCATCAGTTTCTACAGTTTCTGATGTAGTTAGGAAATCTCATTGGATTCTTTCCTATCCTGGTATGTCCAGCAGCCTGGAACTAATTTAAAATAGCTTGATACTCACTTAAAACTGACTTTCACACTAAGAGATGTTCTTTATCTCCTCTTTAATTAGAAAAGCATTCTCCTCCAGGAGTAGACCAAGTCCAAGTAGACATAGAGGAGTTCTCCTTATTTCTATCATTCTTCCACATCCTCTCACCAGCCCTATGCAGATCTATCCCTTCCTTGACACTGTAGCATAAAAAAAAATAAATTGAAACATACATCTTATCTATAGCTTTTTGGAAAGCCTGAGGTTATTTGGGTCATTCATCTGTCTGATAGAAGTCTTAAGAGCAATATTCCTCATCTTTGTTCCTGAAAAGGGGCCAAGAAGAAGGCAAAAACAAAGCCTTTAAAAAAATGGTACAAGTGGAAAACAGCAGAAACCTAGGAATGAGAAGGCTAGAATTGTGAGCTTGTTGAATGTAATGATCCCTTCAAATCTCTGTAACATCAGTTTCATTTCCAAGTGGGAGGTCTTTGGCTATTTTTTTTTAATTTAATTTTTTTAGTTGTTGTTAGAACTTTATTTTTATTTGTTTATATGTGGTGCTGAGAATTGAACCCAGTGCCTCACACATACTAGGCAAATGCTCTACCACTGAGCCACCACCCCAGCCCCTGTCTTTGGCTATTTCTATTAATAGATGGATTTTTTTTTTTTTTGGTGGTGATTTCATTGTAGTAAAGTTAGGTGGAGGTGTAATTTGAATTGGGTGGAGTGTTAGGGGATTTAAGGTCTAGGTTTATGACTCTGTAGAAGAGTGTAATGTGTTTCCTTATTATTTTCAGAAGCCTTTTATTCTTTCATGTAAAAGAAGCAGTTGGTCTAATGCTGAAGGGTTGTCTTTTATGGAGTTCCCAAGTTTGCAACTTGTTCCAAGTGCTCATGAATGGATTTCTGGAAGTTGCTTTTATACCAGTTATCACAGCCCCCAGGGACTTAGCAAGTTTCCTGCTGGCTGTTTCCTATTCTTGTAGGCAAAGGACAATGTATAAAACCTATTATCAATATAGGGTTTTAACTGATGGAGTCTCAGGGGAGTAAAAGAGAAGCATTTCTTGTCAGTTGCATACTTCTTGTCAGAATAAGTTATATAAAATACTATGTATTATTTTCTCATTTGATCACCAGGCATATTGATAGCTTGCTTATTGAAAATAAAAGGAATTCTTGGTTTCAGTTAAAAGGTCTTATTTAGTTAGATGTTTGTTAAGGACACTTTTTCTCATGTCCTTTGATTTTTAGCTTTCTTATAAAAATGTGCTGGAATCTTATGCAAGAAGAGGGTGATGAGATTTTACACGGATTTTGTGTAGACAACTTGGATTGTTTTGCAACTACTGTGAAAACTCTAGGTTGTCTTCTTCAAGGCTGCAGAAAGTTCCAGGTTAACTTTTCACTTGCCTTATTCTTCTAACAGAAAATGGGGCTGAGCTAAAGAAAATCCAACTTCACTTAACCAGCAGTTTAAGAAAAATCTCATTTTGATAGAATGCCAAGTCTAATTTTCATACTGGTTTATCAGAAGAGGGTTTTTTAAAATTAAAAATAAAGAGTAAGATTTTTTTTCTTCCACATTTGTGGTAGGAATCTTTATCTTCATTCATTAACTGTTATTCATTGGGTCTTTGTTCACAAAAGTTCACATTATATACTTTTTTTTTCCATTATATACTTTTTTTGTCATTGTAAGTTATTAGATAACTTAAAAAGTGTCCACAGAAGTGGACAAGCAGTGGTGGAAATGAGAAGTAGGTGAGGTGTCTGGATTTAAATGAATTTTAAAACAGTCTTTTTAGTGTGAGTTGGACTTAATTGGTGGTGGTTTGTGCATTCAGTGTAGAGGGTAATAGATTGTATGTGAGATGAAGGTTTTAAAATGACTCTCAGTCTGGATATAGGTTGGATCACAGTGGAATTTGGGGGGAAATCTTATATTGTGCCTAATATGTTGGTTGGGTCATGTCACCTCTTTGGTCCCTGCTCACCTCATCTGAAACCCAGGGGGTTGGGGCCTGCCCACTCCATGATGTGTTCCATCTTGCAGCTTTTGTGAATGGAAGGATGGTATGTTAAGGCCCCTGGGGTTAGTAGCATAATGCTTGGTTCCCAGAGCACATTCAGATACTTGACTGACAATGTCTAGATTGTTCAGGAAGTTGAGTGTGAAGATGGTACTTTGGTATTGCATCTGCATAGGGAAAAATGATTGCTAATACTCTGAGGTTACCCTGTCACATTCAGCTCATGTTTTTGCTGTCAGAATACTTCAAGAGCAGTGAGGTGGAATCAACCAATAATAATCCAGTAATTATTTTTAATTGAATTTTAAGATGAGTAGAAGTGGGTATTAATTTCATTTTAGCAGATGGAACTTAATGGACCCTACTCCATTTAGAGTAGGTGGAGAATATGCCCTGAAATATTGGTATTTTTGATAAATATCAATTTTAAGCCAAAGTAAGAACATTTCTAATGGTTCATTCTTTCTTTTCCTGCCTCTTTCCTCTTCTTCCCCCTACTTTTCTCTCAAGAAATGTGTTGGTTTTCTTTCTGTTTCATTTCATAGTTTTTTTAAGCAAATTTTGAAAACCACTACTATATCATGTGATTTCTAACTAGTAATATTAAAAAAACACAAACTTGTGCATATAGGAAGTTTGTATTTTAAGGCATGACATCCCTTCATCTTTCATAAAACTTGAAGATAAAAATATTCAATTATGCTGGTGATTTGAACATTGGGCATTATTTTATTTGGGACTTTGTGTGCTACCTGTGAATACTCTAAACCCTTTCTTATCGTCTAGGAGTTCTTTCCAAAGCTTTTCCACTCCAGGGAGTATTAGGGGTTCTGTTTGCCTTTTGAACCTTCATTGAGTTGAGTTGAGCTAGTAATAACTAGGAACAGGCATATGCTGGGTGCTGGAGGATAAGAGATAATAGGCTTCTAGGTGGCTCTTGAGGAGTTCTCAGTGCTACCAGATCAGCTGCCATGAAAGCGGGTGGCTATGAGGAATGTGGAGATGGTGTAGCAGGGTGCTTTCAGCAGCCTGAGCAAAGGTATTTTTTTCTGATAGACATGCTTGATATAATAGGGACCAAAAGTATCATTTAGTTTTTTAACACCTGTTATGGTGTTATAAATATAATCTGTATTATAAGTATGTATCTGCTTCAGTGATGATGTAAAAACAGAAGTGAATTTAAGAAATAGCCATTGTAATGAAAACCTGCATACATTTTTTTAGTTTATAAATGTACTTGAAGGAATATCTTTCAGATGGTAGATTCAGCCACAAAATTTTGCATCTGCCTTAAAGTTTATTTTTTAGAAGTACACAATTGTTGTTAATAGGGATTAAAAAAACCCACCTTGCTAAGTTGTGCTTACAAATAAATTGGACATTTATAGTATCTATTTGGGGATGAGGAAGGCCTTGGATATTATAAAATAGAAGAGACTATTCTTGTTTAGGCCGTGGATATAGCTCAGTGGCAGAGTGCTTGCTTAGCACATGTGAGGCCTTGGGTTGAATCCCTAACAACACACACACACACACACACACACACACACACACTCACACATACAAAACCAGTTTAAGTTTATTTTGGCAATCTCTTATGATGACTTTACATCTTACATTTGCATGAAAAAGTCTAGTTTATGTATGAATAATTCTACATGCAGAATTTGGGAAATTCTGGTAAAGATCCTGGTGTTCCTCTTGCTATGTCAAGAGTGAAGTGATTCTCACATTTCAATTGATGGGGGAACAGCTCCCAGTCCAGGGATAAGCACCCCACAACCTTGAATTGCACTGAAGGCCACAGCTTAAGCCAAAACTAAACCAGGGAAGTTAAATCATCAAGCATTATCTTGCCCTAGTGACATTAAATAGTGCTGTTGTGAATATAGTGAGTATCTGCTGGCTTTTATGCTTTTGGGGGCACAGAGTGATTTAAACAGCTTAGAACTTAAAATTAAAAAAATAAATCCTTCTGTGCCACAGTTGAACATCACTAAGCTTATGGAACATTTAAAGTCACACAGTACTTACAAGATACTAATTGAATGAATCACCACCTCATGAGTTGTTTTGACAGGAAGTGTATCACATCTCAATAATTTCTTTAACATTTTTCCTGCCAGGTGCCTGTTTTCTTCTTATTAACTTATTCCTGTAGAATTCCAAATATGTGGCTGTTTTCCCTCACTGATACACTTTCACGTTCCTTTTTCCCATTCTTTAAAGTAGCTGGTACACATATATTTGCTTGTTTATGAGCAGCTATTTTGGAGGATGAAGATGTCCAGCCAGGATGCCTTTATGTGGCAAGTGTATTTATGGTCCCAGCACATGGGATTTTACAGAGGAGGCTGGGAGACATACCTGTGGACAGAATGCTTTTAAGGCCAAACCTACTGAAGTGGTACTCATTCAGTCACCTCTGGAGTGATGGAGAAGCTTTTCATTTTTCTGTTTTGTGTGTGTGTCTCTGTATACATATGTAATTAAACAAAATGTATTTTTACAATACTCTGTGAGCTACCTTGAAATGAAACAAATTAGAAACCACCTTTTTCTAAATTAAGAGATTATACAGATGTATGTAAAGAGGCTTTTGTAATTAGTTCAGTAGTTTGTGCAGCTGTTGGAAACATTTGTGTGTCTGCCTTTGGATATTTTTTAGCAATAAAAATATACTAATATGTATAACTATAAATTTATATATTTTACCATTATAAAAATAAATTTTGAATTCTATTGATTTTACAAGTAAGTTATCAGCCATAGCCCTTTATGTTATGGTTTGATTTATTTGTGTGTGTGTGTGTGTGTGTGTGTGTGTGTGTGTGTATGAGAGAGAGAGAGAGAGAGAGAGAGAGAGAGAGAGAGAGAGAGAGAGAGATATTTAAATCTAGTAGTTTACTTCCTTGGAAAGATATATTTTTGGTTTATGTCCTCTGTCTTTCTTTATTGAGTATAGAATTATTGCATTAGAAATGCAAGTATATAGTGAATACTTTCTGCTCAGGAAGAATGATAGTGACCTTTTCTACTGTAAGCCTTCCCTTTTTGTAATGTGTGATTTCCTAGTATAAATAGTGAGCCTTACCATCACTAGGTGTTTCAAGCATATAACTTTATGCTGTATAAAGACTCTAAAGAGATTTTAAGCAGCCATGCTTGTAGCAGTTGTCATCTTTGTGATTAGATGCAGTCCTACCACTCACACCTGTCAGTATAAACTTATAATTGAAATGAAAAACTAGCTTTATGCATCAGGACTTTAACAGTTATACTTTAAAATTTTCTTATTTAGGAATAACACATAGTATAGAAAAATAGTACTACGTATTGTCAAATCTATAGCTTAATAAACGTCAACCCTAAAACGAGAGTCTCTTTCTGTATTGTATAATGTTTGTAACAGAGATGAATATCAAAACTCAGAATATGGTTAAAATGAAGCTATATATAGCATCTATAGGAAGTAGCATTCCCAAATATAGCTAGTCTAGGGCATTAGTACTATATGTGATTAGGAGATAAGAGGAAAGGGGGACGAAGTTCCCAAGGATGGGCACTTCTGGTCCTGGCTGTTTGTTCCAACTTTCTCCCTTGGATTCTTCTCTGCATTTATTTTTCAGGGATTAAACAGGCATCTTGCCATAAGCTTATAAGTGATAGTACTATAAATCTCGGTTTCCTCATCTGTCACCTTCTGTGATTCTATGAACAATATGCAAATAGTTGCATGTGTGATATGAAGTGCCCTGAAAAATGTTAAACGGCTTTATTAAATGTATTTCATACGGCTGGAACAAGAGTGGCATTAAAGTATCAATTTCACAGGGGTTTGATATTTATAGTGCCAAAGATTTGGCCAGCAGAGGTCAAATGAAAATATACTCTGTTTCAGCAGAGCTTTCTTCTATATTGCTATATAGTAACAAAAGTAAAAAATAAAAATTAAAAAGAAGCAATTATTCTCTCTACAAATAAACCAGCTAGGGATTTATTCTTTACAAGGTAGCCAGCTAAGGATTATTTATTAATAGGTCATTCTTGCTTGAAATGCAATTGGTCTCACTTAGAGTCTCAAAATTAAATTTGAGATTGGAGGCACAAACCTATATTAACTTTATATGGTTGTTTTGCATTCCCCGTTTCCTCACCTATAGAATGGGGACAATAGCAGCCCTTTAGATAAAGGACTGTAGTTTACCAGTCGAATGAAGTTATAGAGCTAGAGATGGAAGCACTTTGAGAAGTTCAAGTGAAATATAATTATGAAACTATAACTCCATTTACAGAAAGTTATTTATGGCACGGATTTACTATTGCTGTAAATATGTATGTGGAAAAGCAGTGGATATGGTCAATTGGTGCTGTGCCAGTTCTAAGTCTCTTTGCTAATTTAACACTTCTGCATTTAGTAATGTGTAAGAAAAATGTGGGGCCAATTCAAATTAGGAGAAGAAAGTCTCAAAGAGGCCTGTTGTGCAAGAAAAGGGACTAATGAGTGGCCCTATTCTCATAGGAATCCTTGGTTCTGCCCTCATAGTCACAAAGACACTGTTCTTATTTCACTGTTTAGCTAGAGTATAAGGCCAGTTGAGGAAATAAACACTCATGAAGCATTTTATTACACCACAAATTCCCCCTTTAAGAAAAAAACAAGTTATTACCAAAGACATTTTGGGTACTTCTCTCATATATTGGTGGGGAGGTATATGTACAAATGGTTTACTAATGCTTGCCTCCTTCTTTCATTAAGAGAGAGTTCCACAGCCCCCAAGCATCAATCTCTTCTAATCTTTCAAACCTGGTGACCAGAAGACCCTTTTCTCTTGAATTGGTGGGTGATGACCAGGTGATGGCAAGGGGAACACTTTTTACTCATGTTAAATCTGGATCTGGAGTCATGCTCAATTTGAACAACACACTTAAAAAAAATATTACTCACCTCCATGTGGGAAATGTTTAGGGCTAAGTAAACTTTGACTATTTTGGAGACTTGAATTTTTGTTGCCTCCCTGAGAAGGATCTAGCTTCTTAGTGCATTAAACAAAAATTCTCCTCTCTGTATCTTCTGGGGATGCATATTATTCCTATTGCATAAGATGGGGATTTAATAAATTTCTCTAGGTAGTGAACATCTTTGCGCAGTTATAATATGAAGCTTATGTGGTTTAGTTGACCATCTAAGTGGTTCCTGCAGCATTTGCGGGCCCTGACATAAGAAGTATCTTATGTCACTTTCATTAGTTATTGAAAGACAATTTGGTTTGGAGTTCTGGAGTTTGATATTAATAATGAAGATGATGGCGACCACTGGTTGCTTTCCCTGGGTTGGGCACTGGACTTGGAGCCTCATGCGTGTTATCTTTAATTCCTGCAACAACCTTACAACATATCTCTAGTTTTCAATTGAGGGGTCTAAGGAGCAGAGAGGTTAAGTAACCTACTCCTTGTGCAGTACTTGCTTCTTATTCCTGGTCTGTGGGACTTTTGGATCCTGTGTCCACTTTCCCATGGTGTCTCTATGGAAGGCTTGGAGAGGAATCCAGTTTGTCCACATGTGGCAGAGACCAGAGAAGGTTATGCCATAGTCAACTTGCTCTATGTTTTCAGTTTTGTCTTCATGATCAAAGTATTTGCCTCATCTTTTTACATTGTCACAATCTATATAAGATATCTGTCTGTGTTTGAGAATCTGATTTACATAGTCATCCTAAAACTTCACAGGAAAAAAATCCAATCTGTTTTCTTTCATACCCTGCCCCTGTCCTGCCTTTGAGTCTAATTTGCTATCTAATTGGTTAATTATGACTTCTCAAGTTCCTGGTTATTTTTTTAGCAGAAAAGCCTCACACAAAGCACAATACTCTAGACCCCAAATTCTGACTTGTAACTACCTTCGCTCTGTTCTTAGCATTTTAAACACATTCCAGGAGTTTGTTTGCATTTTAAATGTGTTGTGTTTTGAATGTGAGGGTGATTTCTCATTCAGTGATTCCCAAGGATTTATCCTGTTTGCTTTTGTTCCACTCTACTATTCTGTACTTGTTTTTTAATTGACCTTGATTCTGTCCTTTTTGGTCTTTCAGTTTCCATGGGCATCCCAAGGACAATGGGCATGTTCCCCTCTTCCTGCTCCCAAGTATAGATGATAAAGTGTGCATTTTCTGCAGAAAATTTAAAAAGTACATTAAAAGCTGATATTCATCCATTTAGTCTTGCTCCAGCAATTCAGACGATATCTCTCAGAGTTACTGCTCCTCAAAACCAAATTTCTGTTCTAAGTTCTGAGCAATTGCTGCCCTTATAGTTGCATTTTAACTATATCCATTAAACTTCTAATTGGCACATATTAGTGATTTATCCTTTAATTCACATTGTGGTCAACATGGAATTTAAGTCTGACAACTCTGAGTTATAAGCGAACCCTGTACATACTACCCATGTTTGTTCTGAAAATAGAGTCACAAAGTTTTGGCGTCATTTAGGCTGGATCTCGGTCCACCTTGTGTCTGATTTCTATAGCACTATTTTTTTTTTTGTTTTTGTTTTTGTACCAGGGATTGAACCCAGGGGCACTTAACCACTGAACATATCCTCAGCCCTTTTAAACATTTTATTTTGACATAGTGTCTCCCTAAGTTGCTTTAGGGCCTTGCTAAATTGCTGAGGCTGGCTTTGAGCTTGCAATTCTGCCTCAGCCTCCAAGAGCTGCTGAGATTAGAAGCATATGCCACTGCCACCGCACCTGGTTATAGCACTATTTAACAGTGTATTTGCATAGTAGTAGGTTTGAGATAAGCAATGATAACAGTGATGATGAAGACCAAAAACAAAACTTGAATTACTTTAAATCTGTCAGTCTGTGTGATCTCTAGGAGTTTCTGTATTTAACTTGTAAAGCAGTGAAGCAGAGTGAGAGCTGTTTTTGTGGTTTTGTTTTCTAAGTGAACATTTTAAACTTGAAGTATTTTACTGAATTCAAATAATATCTTTTGATTTGAAGTTTAATTTTAAAGATCATTTTAAAACTAAAAGATAAATGAAGAAAATAAAATGTCATTGGCACAATTTAGTGGTTGCTTTCATTATATTGGGGAGACATTAAGGTTTATTTACATTTGCTTTATGTTTTACTGGTGTGATATATGCACACACATATCAATCTCGTGTGTGTGTGTGTGTGTGTGTGTGTATATATATATATATATGTATATTTCAAAAAACAAAATCAGAAAGCAAGATTTACAGTGCATTTCTTACTACAGTGCATTTCATTTTAAGGTTATGACTGAAAATACTTTTATGGCCTAGAGGAGGGGAGATTAAATGACCTGCCTCTTAGGTATTAGATACAGTAGGTGTGTGCCCTCCTGGGATTACTGTAACTGTTGCTCTGCATCTTCCCATTTTGCATTATCCCTAAAGTCAGTGAGATTCAAGGTTCTGGGTAGGCATTGAATTAGCAGACCTCAAAGTAATTTCCGTGGTCTCAACTGTGTTCGCCTGTTTCAGGCTTTACCATTTTTCTGAGCTGCTATAATGGCTTCCTTACAACAGTCCCTGTTCCCAGGTTCCCCTCTGCCTGTCTGCATCCCTCTCCTTCCCTCTAACACCATCCATACTCCTCTCTGCTCTCAGAGGGAAGTTTAAAATACAAAGCCAAGCAGGCCATTTTTCCACTTGGAATCCTTCACTAGCTCCCTATAGTCTTTAGTCCTCATGACTCTTGTTGGTCTGGCTCTGGTGTTCCTCTGACCTTGCCTCTGCAGAGTAGGTCTCCCATGTGCCTCCGTTCAACACACCTAGATGCTTAATTTGCTGCCTTTGCACTTACTTTGACCTCTTCATTTCACTCCCTCCTCCTTGCAAAGACCCAGCTGACTCCTGTTCTTAGAACACCTGAAGACTGAGTCAGTTGCCATCTGTCCCTTGTGCTCATGTGAGTACCTGGGCCCACTTCTGTCATTGCACATCCTGCACCATGTTATTATCATCACTGGTTATGTTGTCATGTGCCTTCCACACTAGACCACAGGCCTAGCTCAGTGACTTGTGTGAATTGGGTGCTGTCTACAAATGCTGCCCAGTGGATAGATCGACAGCTGCAGATTCCAGCCATCTGAGATACAGCAATACTGAAAGGGCCTGCTATCTCAGGCATTTTCTAGGATAGGGAGAGTATCGTTTTCTGAACTATCTACTCGTGAGAACCTGGGGAGGTCTTTGAAACACAAACCATTGGCACCGATACCATTTAAGGAAAATTTCTGTCAGGTGAGACCTGAGAATCTGCATTAAACACACCTGGAATAGATTATTATTTTTTTTTGTCTAGGAAGCTTTTTATGAAAATCATGGTTAATTATTGTTATTGCTTTCCTTCTGTCCACTAGCTTGCTGTTCCCTACAAGAAAGAGATTTTAGTAGTCTTGCAGAGTTTCTTCTGTGGAAGAGAATAGTTTGTATATCCATTTGATCCATTTGCAGTTGACATTTCATTTAGTTCTCAATAGTTCTGGGAGGTAGGAAGGTGGGTTTGATTTTATCATCATTTTAAAGATATGGAAACTGAAACTCAGAGAAGTTAAATAACTTGCCCAGGGTCACAGTTTTAAAAGGTGTTTATGTAATTAGGTTTTTATGGTTTCTAATCACTAGCATTTTAGCAAATTTAGAAGCAATGGAATTTTTTCTCGAGTTGCTTCCTCAAAAATGAGCCAAATGAATATATGTAAGTTCTTTAAAATAGCATATCCCAGTGGTTTCAAGTAGTAAAAAAAAAGTTACTGTAAATTTCTATCCCATCTTGGTTGATTTTAATTTGGAAAAATCTTAAATTGAATTATGTCTTGGTACGTGTGGTCCTTCCTCAGAAAACATAGTAACTAATTAGAGAAAATGAATTTTTCTGAGCAATAGAGGAATTCACTACTATTAATAGTAAAATTAATGAAGAGGTTAAGAAAGAGCTATTTTGAGCAAACGATTTGCTTTAAAATCTTGGCATAGCTTTGACTCCCTTTTAAAAAGATATTTATTTTTTAGTTGTAGTTGGGCACAATACCTTTATTTTATTTATTTTTATGTGGTGCTGAGGATCAAACCCAGGGCCTTGCATGTGCTAGGTGAGTGCTCCACCACTGAGCCACAATCCCAGTCTGAGAACAGGCTGGAGAGTTTCATCAGTATCTCAAGATTCCATGATTTTGATGAATTTTTCCTCTTTTTCTTTTCCTCCTCCATTTCTGCCTTCAGGCGTATTGAAACGCCTGGTTTGCCTGTCAGTATTTGTGGTCACGGGGTAACCACATGAAAACTATGTCCTTGATTGATTCTGTACCATTTTTAAGCGCTGGACAAAGGGAAGCTGTTTATGACATAAATAGTGTCTGAAACTAACCCTGTCACTTCCCCCTTCACCCCAAATGACTCTCCTGCTGCCTCCCCTGCCTCAGTTGTGAGCACCCTTCTCTAACCCAGAACCTCAAGAGTCTGCTTTTACATCTCCTTCTTCTTATTCCTAGGGTAACTTTACCTTGTGAATAGGCCTTAATTCTGTCGTATCGTCTCCATACTGCTATTGTGCTGGCACCAGAAAGATTCATCTATTGGAAACAGAATTGATTGTTCCCTTCTTGGGTAGGCTCTTTAGAAGCTCTCTGTTCTATATGATAACAATTCAAGGTCCCCAACCCACCTTCCAAGGCTTTCTAGGACTTGACCTGCCTCTGCAGCCTCGTGTTTCAGTGCTCCTCCCTCCCTGGCCCTAAGCGCATGTTCCTGTTTGAGAGCTCACTGTGCACAACTGCAAGTCTCTCTCTGCTCTACCTTTTCCCTGCCCCCAAATACCCTTCTTCTTGCCCTTGGCCCTCATGAACAAAACATCACTCTCTTTCTCCTGCTCTTTAAATGTCCTTAATAGTATCATCTCCTTTAGGAAACTTTCTCTTATACTCTTCTATATTAATAGAATATTTTTTTATTCACCTTAAAGAGATTAAAATAGAGGTTTAAGTAATCTAAGAATCCCTGTCTTCTGTAAATGTATAAGCCAGAGAGTTGAGTGTGGAGAGTAGGGTGGCTTTCTTTGAGGTTATCCAGGGTCCGTGTTCCTTCTCTCTTGCTGCTCTGCATCCCTAGGGCACCTCCTCATTGGCATGGCGGCAGCTGACTTACCACCACTCATCTGTATCCATCCAGGAACATCAAGGGAAGAAGACACTCAGAGCAGAGCCCTTCCTTTGAAAAACCCAAGTTAGACATTGTATATATTATTCCTGTTCGTTTCCCATTAGCCACAACTTCACCATGTGCCCACACCTAACATCAAGGAAGGCTGCTGTCTTATGCAAATATAACATGAACTCTGCATATAATCTAAACTTTTCTAATAATGTTAAAAGGCCAAAAGTGATAAGTGGAATTAACCCAATGAATTTAACCAAATATATCTAAAATATTATCATTTCATCAGGTAAAACCAGCCACATTCCAAGTGCTCAGTGGCCCTGTCTGACTAGTGGCCACCCTATTGGACAGTAAAGCTTTAGCTGGCTGACTGTGTGCCCAGCTGAAATTGAAGAATCCTGCTAAAATGAAGAGGGAGGATGGATAGTGAGGGTCAACTAGGAGTCACTGTCCTTGCTCTTCTTCAGTCTCTTACTATCTGTTTCAACTTAGTTTCTACTCTTCAGTGTTGTCTGTGACAGCTCGTATGTAAAGTTTTCTGTTTAAGTCTGTCATACCTTTTGGATTGAGTCTTCCTTCTCCTCCTCCTCCTCCTCCTCCTCCTCCTCCTCCTCCTCCTCCTCATCCTCCTTCTTTTTCATATTAGGGATTGAACCCAGGGGTGTTTAACCATTGAGCCACATTCGCAGCCCCCCTTTTTTTGGGGGTACCGGGGATTAAACTTGGGCATTCAACCACTGAGTCACAAACCCAGCCCTATTTTGTATTTTATTTAGAGATAGGGCCTCACTGATTTGCTTATTGCTATGCCATTGCTGAGGCTGGCTTTGAACTCATAATCCTCCTTCCTCAGCCTCCTGAGTCACTGGGATTACAGGTGAGGGTTGAGCATCTTAAGGTCAAAATTATTGAGCCATATTTTTTCCACATGCTCTTCCGGTATTTAGCACACTTTGATTCTCTGATATTAGTCAATTGAATGATAAATATCAGTTAAATGGAGATGTTCATTTTTCTTAGGCACATGCTATTATTCCCTCTTAAGCATCATAAGTCATAATATTGTTCTTAGGGGGATGATTTACTTTGATTCTATTTGGCAAACTTGCTATTAACTCCCATTCAGAGATGCTTTTGGTTGTCATTCACATTCTGATATAATGGCAGATTCTCTGGTTCTCTATTATTTGGAAAATAATATGTCCAGTGTCCAGAAAATCAATATTTTCCTGAAAATTGAATTTTGGGAGGCTGCCTCTGCCTTATGAAGTAAAAAGAGAGAGCTGTTTTCCTGAGACTCTTCCATTGAGAGTTCTTGTTCAGTCTTTGGGGGAAAATGCCATTTCCAGGAAACATTATTATAAATCTATTGCTATCACTGATGGAGACAGAGGATATTTACCAGAAGTCAGCAAGTGTACAAAACTTAACAATGGTTTCTGGAATTACATGAAAAACACAAATGCAACTTCTCATTAAATGAAGTAGAGTGCTGATTGTTCCATAAAGTTAAATTCTAGAGGTCACAGGCTGTTCCTGTCTCTTACCTCACTGTCTTGCACCCTTTACAGAATGGACAGTCGTAAGGTGAGGGGTGAGAGGAAGGACAAATGCTCAGGATGGTGCCCCCACCTGCCACTTTTCATTAACAGTTTCCTTCACCTCTCATTTTCTCTCTCCCCTGCCCCCTGAAAACAGAAGCTTCTCTTCTTTCCACAAGCGGCTCTTGAAATGAGTGTCACTTGATCAGGTTATGGCATCCTTCAAGAAAATATTTATAGCAGTAATAATCACCACTACCATTACCATGATGATGGTGTTATAATGAGGCACATGCCAGGCTCTTGCTAAGAGCTTTATATGTGTTTCTCATCTATCCCTACAGCATCTTATGAAATGGACATTGTTATGATCCCTATTTTATAGACAAGGAAACAGAGGCTTAGACTAAGTGGTTTATCTAGGGTCACAAGCTAATGAGTTGCTAAATTGGATTGAATTTAAACCTTCAATGAATCTAAACCTTGGGCCTTTGGCCATTATATAATCCTGACTCCTAAATATCATGTATATGGCTTTTTTTCCTTCCTGTTTTATATATGTATTTGTGGGGGCAGGGCTGCTAAAGGAATGGGGAGGGGCATAGGGACAGGAAGAGGGAGCCAGGGCACTGGATCTAGAATAGAAAGAGTCAAGGACGGTTTGAAAGGCTTTTTGGAATGAGAATTATTTCTGTAGAGTAAGAGGAGCCAGAAATATGGGACTCATTTACATCCTGAGGATGGAGAGACCTTTCATTGTGACCCTCTTTAGGATTAAGACACTGTAGATGTAAGGTAGTTCAACCCTAGTTTTATTGATCAGGAAACTGGAGCTTAGAGACTTGAAAGCTATTTGCCCAAGGGCATGTTCCTCATGCCTAAAATAAAGTGAGCCACATGTTTGAACGTGTTCTTAGGTTAATTTTATTTAGTTATCCTGTTTCATTGTAACCTTTTAAGATTTTGAAACCAACTTTTGTTTGTTATCTCTATTTTATGTTTCTATTTGTTACCAGTAGAAAAGGTGCTTGGAAACATCAAAAGGGAGTCTGTGCTTGCTTGAGGAAAAATAGCAGGTCTCTTCCTCAGCTCCCCAAGAGGATTGATGCAGTGCGGGGTGTAGGGTAAGGAATATCTAGGATGAACACTGGGTCCCTCTGCAGTGAAGGGAAGCAGGGGAGGGCTACTGTTGTGGGACTCTGGGAGACCCTCTCCCCACCCTGTTGTGGCTCATACCTAGTCCCTGTTTCTCCATTGAGTTTAGGTGTCCCAATTCCATCACTTCATGCACGGAGAGAAGTGTGTATGTAAACCTTTCACCAAGAGTATAACAGGAGGAAGTATGTTCTTGGAATTCTATGGGAACCCTAATTCTCCCTTGAAACATAGCTAAACATGATGCATAAGCCAAAGCTCCAGGTCAGCGTATGAGTTAAAATGTCACTTATAGGTTGACCTCCTATGGAGTGTAGGCTTGTTTTGAAGCTGCAGATAATCCACTTAGAAGTGTTGGACTCTGTAACTTCTATCACACAAGAAATGTGTTCTGATGATGGAAACTACCTGTGTACACCAGCTTCTGATTTATCCAGATGAAAAGCTTATTCGAGTAAACATATCTTAGTAGTAAGTGCTTGAGGAAATTAATTGAAACCCTGAAATTCTATAAGTCAGAGAAGCCAAAATACTTTCAAAAGATGAATGCTGCTAATAGTTCTAAGATGTTTAAGAGAGTTGAAACAAGAACTTGAATCGGGTAAAATTTCATGATCTCAGCCCTGAACCTGTTTACATACACAGGCTTTGACTAGTCTGCTGAGTTTGTTTAGCCTTAAGAAGAAAGGGTGAAAATGCTCCTGGCCCAGGTAAGCAGGTAAGTGAGAGAGACTTGGTTTAATTCTCACCACAACCAGGGTTTAACTGGTGATTTTGGGCCTGTGCTCTGTTTTTTTTTTTTTTTTTTTTAACCATAAATGGGAATAATAATGTTTTATGGGCTGTTTGCAAAATAATTACCATATGTTAAAAGGCAATTTCAGAATTTGTAAATAGCAAGAATGGAGGGAAAGCAACAGGACTATCTGGAAATGGAGGTCTTGTCTTGAAATGAAGCATGTTTTACTTGATTGTATTATTTGGGGGGAAACTGGTAGAGATTATGGGAGATATTAAAGGTGTCACCAAGCTGCCTTTGTTGCTGTCACTCTGGGAAGTACAACACATAGGGCCTCATGTGTAGTAAACCACAGCCAATATTTTTATGCTATATACATATTCAAAAATGATCATTTTCAATAATTGCATAAAATTCTCTATTACTATACTCTTTCCAGTATGGGACTTTTAGGTTATGCCCAACATTTTTCTGATGGCATAATTTGTGACTTGCATCTTGATCTGAGTTTATGGTTCAATTCCTACAAGAGAAAAAAGCAATTTTGTGTTTTAACTGTCGTTTTAAATTTCAAGTCAAGAGTTGGGATCCAGTGCTACAGCCATTGTGGGCCCAGCTTCCCATACTCAGTTATTTGTCATTGACATGTTTGTCTCAATCTGTAGACCCAAGAACCTTCCCTACTCATCTTGGTTCCTGTTGGCATCAAGCAAAGAGTGTTTGTGGAATTGAATTGAGGATACAAGTTTTGGGTTACAAAGAGGTTTGAGAACCTGCAGGCCGCCTTTTCCTCCATGTGTTCTATGAACTATTTTGGAGTGATAGAGGATGAGAATATAAAAGATGATGTGATCTTTTTCCTCAAGCAGCTTATTATCTAGTTGAGACAACTGTATGCAGGAAGGAAATAGAGAATGTAGTCAAGTCTGAAATATCAATTGAAAATTTGGCTAGGAGTTCAAAACTTTAAGCTCCAGAGAGAATCCATATTTCTGGAGTAATCAGAGAGGGCTCCCGGGAAGAGATGAAGTGACTTGGGTTTTAGGATTTGTCCATGGAGAGAGACAGAAGGGGAAAGGCACGGGCTTTTGAGGAAGGGGCACCAGGATGAGCAAGAGTGCAGGAGTGGGAATGAGTGTGGACCCTGGTGGGATACAGGGAAGTGGCCTTGGATAGCTCGGCAGGGTGGGACTAAGAAGGGTTGGAAAGCAAACAATCTGAGAGGTCTAATAAGCAATAAGGAGTCTTTGTGTAAGTTTATGAGTGACATAAGGAAAGTGGTTGAACTGGAAATTCAAAGGTGGTGTCAGAAATGTCTTTGAGAAGGTCATTCATAAGTACACAAACACTTGGCAAGAATAGTAATATCTTCTGCATTTGGAGTCCTTTGAAGTTTTCAAGAATCTGTTAATACTGACATGTCTAGGAGTAGACAAATAATTTTATCCCCATTTTACAGCTGGGAAAATTGATCCTCCAAGTGGTTGAATGATTTCTCAGTGTCACATCTCATTCCTGATCCATGGGCTTTTCGGTGATACCTCAGGGTACATGGGGCATGTCTTCTTTTGTTAGGGGCACTACTTCTGGTAAGAAAAGTATAGTGTCAGCCTCTAGTTAATGTAGCACTAGGTAGCTGGGCAGGGAGGGTGCTTTACATACACTTAACTTCATCACCCTGACAGTTTTTTAATTATTGGTATCAATAGCTCCACTTTATAGGCAGGAAAACTGAGGTTTCAAAGAGGTTAAGTAACTTTCTCAAAGTCACACACCCAGTTAGAGGCAGAGCTGGGAGCCCTAATCCAAGTGTGTGTGACTTTCTTGCCTTGGGTCTTTTCAAAACCTGACACTTGGACAATACTGGAGCTGCTTCTATTTTCTGCTTTGCTTGGGAACATGTGGGGATTGATTTTAGGTGCTATGTATTCAAAATTAAGTAATTTTTTGGTTTGTCTTTTGCTACCAGGAATTGAACTCAGGGGCACTCGACCACTAAGGCACTCCTTAGCCCTTGTTGTATTTTATCTAGAGACAGGGTCTTAATGACTTGCTTTAGTGCCTTGCTTTTTGCTGAGGCTGGCTTTGAACTCATGATCCTCCTGCCTCAGCCTCCCAAGCTTCTGGGATTACAGGTGTGCACCACTGCATGCAGCTAAAATTAAATAACTTGGGGAAGAATTTAACTAAGCATGTGTTTTGGCTTAATATTACATTATATTTTATAGAGGTGAGTGCATGTTGAGAATGAATATTAGGGATTTCAAAACACTAATTAGGGAAAACAGAATTTTGATCTTTATGATTTGGGGAAATCTATGCTTATACTTCTAAGGCCCTCCTTACTTCAGGATGGAGACTCAGATTATTAGCTACATGCAAGAACTGAGTGAGTGGGCCCTGGCTTACATTTGTAATCCAAGTACCCTCCATGCTGGTATCTTGCACACAGTGACATGGGAGCAATTTTACGTCCTATTCATGGTTTGATATCTTCTCTGTCCTCAGTGCATATGCAGAATGTGCCTCCCCTCTATAGCCCCTCCATCTTTCCCTTTGGTCTAGCTAACTGGTATTGATCCTTCACAACTCAGTGTCATTCATATCCAGTCTCTTCCTGTAGGCTGCCCCCACCCCTTATATCCAGCCCTTGGACCAGGCTTGGCATTTCTGCCCCATGCTTACCCCTGCCAGGGCACTTCTGCCCTGTCAAAGGTGCCACGGGGTGGAGATATCTGCATGGTGTTTGGGGGACACTGAGTTGGCCAAACTAGTGGAATGGCCGGTTTGCAAAGGGGATGTTGTATGAAAGAAATAAGCTGCAGAGTGCCTCAGTTATAGTTCTTGGATGTAAACAACATAAATAGACTTTGGTTCCTAAATATGACCCTGACTACTCCCACGTTATTATCTGCTTAGGAGCGAACCCCTGCATAAGCATCATATCCATGTGCCGACCCCTGGCTGCACTGAGGCAGGGAGTGGGTAATGAAATCCCATGGTTCTGTAAGGGATTCTACTTCCTATCAAAGCTATGCATGATAGGGATTCCCCAGAGGGAAGATCCAGGTGCCCAGCAGAAGGGGAAAAAAAAAAGAAGGATTCCAGTACCCCACAAATGTCTGCTTCCCAGAAGAAAGGAAGGTGCATGGGCCAACGCACTGAAGGGGCTCTCACACATGCAGGTAGGAGAGAGGACTTCCCTCTCTAGGCAGCAGGGAGCCCGTGGGGGATTTAGAGCAGGGGAAGGGACTAGATACCCAGAGCATTATTTTCATTATAATTCATTATAATTGAATGTTTTTGTCTTGCTTTGAGCAGATTGGAGAGAGCTGGGGCCAACAGTGGGGAGACCAGTTGGGAGATCAGTGTGTCCAGTAAATATGAACTGGAGATCCAGAGTTTACCCTGGGTTATTAGGAGATAAGGGATGAGGACTCTTGCTGAGCTTGGGGAAGTCCTGAAACCTTTCTTGCCTCACACAGTGGTGTAATTTCGCTGCCCCACTTGGTAAAACGAGGTTGGAATGAACTCATGAAAACCTTTGGTCCAGATTCAGGCTGATGGTAGCATCCTTTTAAGCTTGTGGTTTCTTTTTGCCCTTTGTGATCATTTTCTAGCCACTGCGTATTTCTGCTTCCTGAAATGAGAAGTGAGGTGTGTGAAAACCCGAGGGTCGCAGTAATCTGAGCACACCCTGGCTTTGTCAGTGAAAGATTTTGCTTCCAGATTGTGCCTTCATCTAGTCCTTGGCACGCTCTGAGCCAGGAACTAGACAAAGTGAAAGGTTGTTTGAATACTGATGTAAAATCCCATTGGGTAGGGAAAACCATCTCTTTGAGTTATGAACACAATCTGTACAGTGGCCTATTCACTTCAATGTTAATTGTCACCATTTGAATGGAGTTGGACAGCATTTAGAAAATAAGGGGAAAACGCCTTCAACAAAGCCCTTTTCATGGGTGGCTCTTACCCTGTGCCTGATTCTACTGCTCTTGCACAAAATTCTGTATTTTCTCCCAGGGCTTTTTCATGCTTCTAGCTTGTACAATAGCTAGGAGTTTGGCCTAATTATGATTCACAGGCCAGCACATTCAAACCCCCTTGTGAAGCCTTCCTATACTGATGATTTTTGGTTAGTTTGCCTTTGGTGATTTTTGACCTGGTTAATACTGCATTTTTTTTTTATCCTGATAAGTCATTTCTAGAGAGAATTATATCAGAATTGTACTTCACAAAGAGCTTTCCTGTGTTATCTTACTTTATCTCTCAACAGGCTCATACAAAATAACTTTTGGTATCAGTCTGATTTGCTACAGAGTTTGTAAGAAAATAGTTAAAATTACTCTGTCTGGACCTCAAAAACATACAAATAGAGTTTCATTGTCCCTTTATTTGAGTAGCTCATAGTGTTTTATACACATAATTCATGAACTCTCACTGTGTGTAGGCAGTGGAAAATATTTTTTCCTTGAGGTAGTATTTATACATAGAGAAAAGAAGTCCCAAGGAAAGCAGGATGGTCCTGTGAACAGGAAGCCAGGGCTGATTTGAGCTGCCTAGCTTTCAGTCTGATCCTTTTCCTTGCCCATTAGAAAACCTGAACTCAGTCACTGCCACATGACTGTAACCCCAGCTACTCAGGAGGCTGAGGTAGGAGGATTCCAAGTTCAAGGCCAGCCTCAGCAACATAGTAGGGCTCTGTCTCAAAGAAAACAAACAAACAAACAACAACAACAAAAAAAACTGAACTCTTCTTTTTTTTTTTTTTTTGGGAGGGATAATTGTTTTCAAGAAAATTAGTATTTTAGGCCAAATTCTCCCTGGAGAGCTAACTGTGAGAGGGAGCCTTTGGGCGATGTTTTCTCATGCAATAGTGACGTGGCTTCCTTTTCTTGCATTGTCAGCAATCCTTTTCTGTATGGTAGCCAGAAGCCAGATGGTCAGTGTGGTAGCATGTTTTTGTTTCTGAAAACCATGTTTGGATGTCCCCATCTTGTTGGGTTGTGGAAGCCTTTCCAAATGTTAGAGAAGACAGCAGCTGCTCATCCGCCTCAGGCTGCGATAGGCAGGGGAACAGGTCTCCTCTTCCCCTTATTTTCAGCATCTTCAAGGACAGGCATGGTCTCTCCTCTTCTTCTCTTAACCTCTTTTCACCTTCCCACTAGTGCTTTGATCAAAGAGTAAAGGAGCAAAAAGATTTGGTGTGCAGAATAAAACCCAGGCTGGTATGTCACATGTCTTCAGGGCAGCTCTCTGTGCCTGGGCATCTCAGAGATTGTATTCACAACTTAACTCCTGGTTTCCTTCCCCCAAACGGGACCCTCTACACCATCCCCCAGCCCTGTGATGGCAGCTTCGCCTTTTTCTCAGACTTCAAACTTGGGAGGTAGCTGTCTCTGTCAATTCCAGTTTGTCAGGAAGTCCTACTGCCTCTATCTTCAGAATATATCCAGGATCCAGTTGCCCTCCCAACCCCCTGCTACTCTGTGGTCTCAGCCACTGTCTTTCTTGCCTGGATTATTGCAGTGGCCTACCAAAAGGCTTTTCCTTTGTCCCCTCTTAGTCTGTCTGTGGTGCAGTACTCAGAAGGATCCTTTCAGTGTATGTGTCAGATTATATCATTTCTCAGCTTAGAACCCTCAGATGGGTCTTCATTGCACTCAGAAGAGAAACCAAAGTCCTTATGATGATGTGCAAAATCCTTTGGGATCAGTCTGCCATTTTTCTCTCTGTCCTAATTTATATATATATATATATATATAAATTGTAGATGGACACAATATCTTTATTTACTTATTTTTATGTGGTGCTGATGAGGATCGAACCCAGGGCCTCACACGTATGATGCTGCTCTACCACTGAGCTACAACCCCAGCTCTTCTCTGTCCTAATTTTAAACATTACTCCTTCTCACCTATTCTGCCCCAAAGTGTGGCCTTGCTGCTCTGTGAATATGCTCCTGCCAGACCTGCTTTTGTCTTGCCTTTAGACTTCCCACTCCCTACATCCTCTGCATGAGTACTCTCAGCCACATATCTCACTCCTGAAGGTCTTCCCTGACCACTGTATTTAAAAATCGCACCCTCACCACTGCCAGTTTATATTTATTAAAAAAGTATTTTTTTTATTAAAAAAAGTATTTTTTTAATAACTCCTTTGCTTCATTTTTCAAATACCACACATCACCTTCTAATGCACGATAATTTTTCTTTTTAGATGTGATTTATTATTGGCCAGAGGTAAACTGTAAACTTCAGAATGACTGGGATTTTTGTTTCTCTTCAGTTATATAATATCTGGCACATAATAATCCTTGCACCTAGCAGGTGTCCAAATATTGTTGAATGAGTATATATTGTTTTCAAAACAATTATCTTTGCTTTACAATCCTACTCAAAGAACACAATAATTAGACTTATTCTCCTAATGAAATTTTGATACGTATGGAGCACAGCAAAGGGTGTGGGAGGAATATTTTAGCTGGGGAGGCAAGATAAACACATGAAACAATTAGCAAATAGTGCTGAGATATAATTGATTATTAGATTATAGGCCATCAACCAATAAATCACTCACTTGCTATAGTTGGGTTTCACAAGGCACATTCCACACTGGGGGATTGTGTGTGTTATCTGTGTTTTACTGAATGCTCTTTGAACTCTCATCTATATAAACATGTAATCTAAATTTATAGACCACACACGTAGATAGGTTTGTGATGTACACAGATGCATACACGAGAGCCCATGGGCACGCCCACATACACTCTCACATGCATAGAAAACTGCACATTTTCTAAAATTTGGCTAAGAGGCCTGCTTGCTCTAAACTATACCCCAATCTGTGTGTCCTTCTTTCCTTCTGTGTTCTACTTTTTTTTTTAGTTATTTTGAGTCCTGGTCTGCTGGCAAGGAAGATCAAGACTTTATAGCCATTACTACCCATTATTACAGCACTCAGTTAATCAACCATCCTCTAGTAAAGAATAGGAACTTAAAAAACTAGGAGACAAGAGAGGTAAAAGCATATGTGTTTGTGTATGTGCACATGTATGTTGGGAGTGGGGTTGACACGAACTAAAGTTAGTCCTATTAGTGTGGTTTTAGAAGTACTGATTAGGCACAGACCATTTATTTGTTTGTTTTAGGTGCTGTTTAGGTCTTCATTTTATTAAACTGAAAAACATTATTTTCTTTTTTTTCAATAACTGAGATTTTATTTTAACAGTCATAAGTAAACCCTTTTTTATTTCTTTCTCTTCCCTTCTCTCTTCCCACCCCCTGAACCCCTGGGACTACTCTACTGATTTCCCTTTTACTACTGCTACCTATTGCTACTGCTACTGCTACTACTATTGACATCATCATCATTTTAATTAGACTGTATATTTGGGATATATATCCTGTCACTGATAATGTTAGTATCTTGGATCATGTTTATTTTCCAGATCAGGCAGAGAGTGGTTTAGTTCATGGCATGCAAAGATCTGTCTTGATGTGGCATTTGCTGCCTTAGGTACTGCAAAGCATCACATTTAGTTCCTAGTTCCTCTCTCTCTTTCTTTATCCCTCCTCTCTTTCCTATGGATGGAACCTGGAGCCTCCCCACATGCTAGGCAGGCATTCTGCTACTGAGCCCCCAGTTCCTTTTGAACAGTGCTTTGGTCAAAGTATTAAGCTCAGTGTTGCATTAGGAAGCACATCAATATTTGAGAGTTATAAAAAACATGACCTAAGGCGGGGACACTGAGTTTTTCTGAGGATTAGTATAAGCTACTACTGTGAAGAAGAAAAAAAGCCCACATTCTACCTGCTACAGTAGACATTGTATTTTTTTGGGAGTGTATCCAGTGTTAAAAGAATCTCCCACTTGTCCAAGTTAAGATCACCTGGAAAGACAGAGACCTTTTCTTTGGTTACTCTTGCTAATTGTTTCATGTGTTTATCTTGCCTCCCCAGCTAAAATATTCCTCCCACACCCTTTGCTGTGCTCCATACTGATGAGAAACTTAACATACCATAATGTAAACCTATTCACCTTAGAGGAATCTATGCAGATTGCACATTTTAATTTTTTACATTATTTTTAAATGTTGTAATAAGACTGCCTTTATATTTTATTTAAAATCAATTTTAATTTTATTAAGTGTGAGTTAACAATGAAATTATGTTGTAAAATCTTTAGGAATTTTATCTAGTATATCATATGTTCTTTATAATTTTAATTAAATTTTTCTTTTTCTTTCTTTCTTTCTTTTTTTTTTTTTTTTTTTTTTTTTCAGTACCTGGGATTGACTCATGTGCTTTACCACTGAGCTTTTTATTTTTTTTATTTTGAGACAGGGTCTTACTCAGTCACTCAAGTTGGTCTTGAACTTGTGATCCTCCTGCCTCAGCCTCCCAAGGTTCTGGGATTCCAGAAGTGTACCACCCTGAACAGCTTAATACACATGTTTTTTAAAAAGGGATTTATAAACCTCTTACTAGGAAATTACACCTGGATATTCTTAGGAAGTTAATTGGTGTGATTCTCCTAGAATATAGGAAATAGCTGGAGAAGATCCCCTTTCTGAAGGAGTCTTCAGGAGGTAATTAACCAGTTTTTTGCTTTAGGGAAGAAGCATACTTAAACCATCAGCCATAAAATTAAAATCTGTCTAATATCCAGAAAAGGACATGGAACAGTTCTTCAATGCCTAGGAGTACCCTGTGACAGGACACTGCACATCCCTGGCCACCACACTCTAGTGCCAGGACCTGTATTCTCCAGCACATTCAGCATCCTCATTTCTTTCTTCTCCTTGCAAATAGACACAGGTTTGCACTGCATTTGAACTGGTAGCTAGTAACTTTGTCACTTCCAAAGACCATGGCCCCTTCTGAGTCTTCATTCTTCTTAACCTTAGTGTTGCGTGTTATTATTGAACTGTTATTTAGCTCTTGATTTTTGCTAACTGTACACGTGTTTGGACTTGTCAATCTGTAAACCTCTCAAAGCCAGGATCTTATATTTCTTTATGCCCATTGTAATATTCAGGATGACTTTAAAAAATAGATGCTTAATTTGTTTAAGATATTTTTATAACTCATTGCAACATTTAACACTTAATGAAAAAAGAAAATTCTTTTCTATTTTAATTTTAAATTCCAAATGCTGACTCTCACAAGTCTTTGTACATGATAGAAATCTATAGCAATGAATCTTAGTATGTGTAGTCATGTTTGTGTAGGTCCAAGGAACCTATGGTTAGAGGTGAATTTCAATCACGGTAACAGTTTTTAAGCTTACATTTCACCAGTGAAACCATTGGATTCCTAGTCCTCAAACTTCCTCTTTTATAAGACACCATGATCCCTTTCTTGGTGTTGGCTTTTTTGATGGCTTTAGCTCAAAGCTCTTTCCTGTCCCTGAGCTCCTTCAGCATTTACCATGTAGCCTGGTTATTCCAAGTTCTTACCTCCTGGCTGCTACTTCACCTGCCTTTATCACACGAGGGGGCCTGAAATTGCTCACATCAAGGAGCCTATGAGCACTGGTCAATTCTTATTCTGATTTGCTTCATTTATGTCACCATGTTTGTTGCCTTCTCTCTCTTTTGGATCTGTCTCCTTTCTTGGATTTTGTCACATTATACTCCTAAATTTCTATCATAGCAATAAAGAGAGATGGCTGGGAAAGAAGGATTTGGAGCAGACTGGTTTAAATCCTGGTTCCAAGTTTTCTTTCATATGTGGAAGCTAGAGAGGAAAAAGGAAATGACAGGTGTGGTGGTGTTGGGGAGGAATTGCATGAAAAATCAAGGGAGATCAGTAGAACAGAGGAAGGGGACCAGGGGGTGGGAGGAGGGGAGGGAAGGGGAGAAGTGCTGGGGAGGGCTATTAGTCCAGGTATATTGTTATATTGTGTGCATGTATGAATATATAACAACACATTCGACCATTATGCACGACTGTAATGCATCAGTAAAAAAGAAAACCATATATAAAAAATAAATCCTGGTTCTTCCACTTATTAGCTATGTAACCTTGGACAAAGTGCTTAGCCTCTCTGGGTTAATATCAGCATTTTTCTACATGGTTTAATATCAGGTGAATTAAAAAGCACTCAGATTATGCCCAGTGCAATGAACAGTGCTAAAGAAATGTCAACTCTGATTGCTATTTCATGGATGGTTCTTTCTTGATGTCTTTGTAAACTCCTCTTCCTCCAATTTTCTCTTGGACTTCTCCAAGTTTCTAAGATAAGCTTTTCTGTATTTCCAATTACCCACCTCTTCGATCATGTTATTTATTCCCAATAGTGTCAACGTTTGTACCATATAATCAAAATCTTGTTCTCCAGTCCAGACCTCTCTTTCTGGAGCTCCAGATTTTTGTTTTCAACCCACCCTGTGCACCATCATTTCATCTCATTTCCTTCCTCTAATAATGTCTCATTGTTTATCTATTTCTCTTGTCTGCTTTTCTCTCCACTCTCCTTATTTTGGTTGATGGCACCACCCACCTAGTTTCCCATACTGGGAGGGAAGGAGTCATCTTAGATTCCTCCTGGTCCTCATGCCTACATCTAGCATAACACCAAGGCCTGTCTGTTTTATACCTTATGTATGTCTTGGCTTTACCTTTGCCCTTCCTATGGCATTGCTTTCAATTAGCTCTCATGCATGATGCACCTGAAGGATAGCTGTGGTCTCTTTTCTGGTTGCCCTGACTTTAGTCTCTGTCCCCTTTGTCCAGCACTTGGGGAATTGTCCAGCACTTGTGGCCACTGTCATCTCTTTAAGACCCAATTTGCATCCCAGCCTCCCTGCTTAAAAAGCTACTTACCTCATTTAGTATGACATATCATTGGGGTGTGGGAAAAGTTTCCATCTCCTTTCTATCACCATCTCATACACACATTCTTCAGCAGGCCTGGAGATCTCTGTAGCATCATGAACAGATCTTTTATGCTTCCATGGAGCTGTGTCTGATTCTTCCAATTGAACTGTTCTCCTGTTTCTCGGCTTACTTGGCAACAATACCATTACCTCAATGATTCTCAACAGGAGCCACTGTTGGCGTTTGGGGTGGGACATTCCTTTGTGCAGGATTGATCTGACGTGAAAGGATGCTTAGCATACTTGGTTCCTGGGCGTTGAATGCTAATAGCAGCTCCCTTCCTCCTCCTCTTCCCTCACCCCACCAACCCCAGTCACTATGACAAGCATAGAAGCTGCCTACCCCCATTTCCCAAGCCCTTTCTGGGTAGGATGTCCCTAGTTAAAAACCAGTGCGTTCTTTAAAAACTCAGCTGAGACTTCATCCACTTGGGAAGCCGTGCCTCCAACCTCCGCGGCTGCTGATACAGTTGAGCATTTCTGCCTCCCCGTCCTCGCTGATCCTCAGCACATTTTGTATTTTCATTATTTCCTTCTCTCTCTCATTGGGCGGGCAGTTCCTCTAGTACAGGTTTTATCTTTGCATCCCCAGGATCTAGTATATAATAGGCACCCAGTAAATATTTGTAAAGCAAGTGAATGTTTATATTATCCTTGGTATACATCTATTCCTTCAGGTCATTATTTATCTATTTCACATCTGTGTATCCTTCCTTTTCATGTAGTTTTAAAGGGGCTTAAAGGAAGAAACTTTTACGCCATTTTTTTAAAAAAAACCTGTGGATAGCATTGGCTATGTTGAGCTAAATTAAACTTTAGCGACTTAGTCATATTTCTAAGGTTAAATCTGAATTCTTTAAATCTTTGCATAAAAGTCATATTTCTAAATGTTAAAGTATTATTCCACTCTCTTTCTGGAGCTCTTTATCTAGGTCTTGTACTTTTATCCACTTAGAATTAGAAATGGATATAATAATTAGCTATGCCAATTTAACAATACCTTATTTTTTAACATTTATTTTTTTACTTGTAGGGGGACACAATATTTTTTAAAAAAATTTTTTATGTGGTGTTGAGGATTGAGCCCATTGACTTACACATGCTAGGCAAACACTCTACCACTGAGCCCACAACCCCAGCCCAAACAATACCTTAATTTTAATCAACTCAAGGAAGTAATTTTCCATCCCTGTAAAAACTATATAAAGCCTGGGTGGGGAAAGGAGGTAGGTTTTGAGTTCTGGAAGAAAAATCACATTCTTCTGGTTGAGAAGCCACTTCTATGGAACTGTATAGTTTGTAACCTTTTGGGGGTTGGCATTTTTTTGCATAGCAAAATTTTCTGAAGTTTTATTCATGTTATTATATGTATCTACAGTTTGATATTTTTTATTGATTAATATATAGTCACCCTTGTTATCTGTGGGGATTGGTCCCAGGAATCCCCATGGGTACCAAATCCAAGGATGCTCAAGTTCTTTATTTAAAATGGTGGTATTTTTGTATAGCCTATGCACATGCTTCCATATGCTCCAGATCATCTCTTGATTACTTATACTTGACTAACACAATACAAGTGCTATGTAAATAGTTGTTATATTCATGTTATTAAGGGAATAGTGCCAAGACAAAAATCTGTACATGTTCAACACAGACTCACTCATCCTAGGCCTCGCTACCTTTCCAATCTGCAGTTGGAGAAACCCATGGATGTGGAATGAGGGCCCACTGTACACTACTGTGGTATGGACGTTTTTCTGTAGTATGTGTTTACATACCAGGATTTAACCATCAACCTGTTGAAGCACAGCTTGATAGATTCTAGCTTTTGGTTATTACAAATAAGGCTGCTGTTAATGTTTACATCCAGTTTTTTATGTGAATATAAGTTTTTATTTCTCTGGAGGGAAAATAGCCACTAGCACAATTACTGGCATGAATTGTGTATTTAGTTTTTAAGGAACAAACTTCTCCAGAGTGGCTGTATCATTTTGCATTCCCACTAGCAGTGTGTGAATTTCCAGTACATCCACATCCCCTTTGGCATGTGGAAATGTCACTTTTTTTTTTTAACCATGATGAATGATATGTATTGATAGCTATGATTTTAATTTGCCTCTCCCAAATAGCTAATGATTTGAACATCTACCCATGTATTTATTTGCCATCCTTATGTCCTCTTGTTCAAAACATCTGTTCTTAATTTTGTCAGTTTTTCTAATTGGGCTATTGGAGGGTTCTTTGTTGAATATGTGGCTTGTAAACATTTTTTAGACTGTAACATATCCTTTCATTCTCCCACATGGTCTCTTACAGAGCACAAATTTTTAATTTTGTTGT
Source organism: Spermophilus citellus (assembly GCF_964194105.1). NCBI lineage: Eukaryota > Metazoa > Chordata > Mammalia > Rodentia > Sciuridae > Spermophilus > Spermophilus citellus. The sequence goes on from NC_138182.1 coordinate 227,752,089, forward strand.
CTAACATGATTAAAAAATAGTTCTTAGCTTTCTTCAGGTGTAGTGATCCTTTAAGAATCTGATGAAAACTATAAACTTGTTATGAAAATTCACTTGCACAAATTTTTGTGTCTCATTTCATAGAGCTCATGGGCTCTCTCAAGCCCTCCGTGGACTATAATTTATGATCTCATGGATGAATTAATATTGTATTAATTTCTAGTAATCCCAGATAGGACTCCAGGAGAGTGGAGTCCTATCTGGGATTACTTCCCCTTGTCAAAGTGAGAAGTGGGAAGCCCTGCGGTTTACAAAATAAGAGCAAGTTGAGCATACTTCTTACCAAGCTAGGGCCCAGCTCAAGTGCCCTTTTCTCAGTAATACATTCCTTGGTCTGTCTGGAAGATGTTGCCAAGTTGCTATTCTAAATTTTTGTAGACTGAACAGCACCACAAAAAACCATCTTTCTTACATTGGATTCAAACATTTAGGCATCAGAAATGAATGAAATTTGGAACTTTCCTACCTACCAGTTCAGTTTTATTATCCAGGACTCTCTTGTTTGTGTGATTTATTATTTTTCTTAATCTAACTTTATAAAAATGGATGGAAAGTAAGACAACAAAAATAAGGTAATGGTGAAGAATCGTGGGTCTGCTAAATTTGATATGATCATTCACAATGCCCAAGCATAGAATCCTCAATACAAGCTGGGCTTTCACTGAACTTGGGAATGTATTCCATTATGAGGGGAAAGCAAAAGGGAAGCACATGGGAACTCTGGAATATATGCTGTAAATTCTGATTAATATGTGGTGTGTAATTAGGAGTGTCATTGTTAGATGGCTGGCACAATACCCTTGTTCCCTATCAGTTTGTTCTCTTTCGTCACAGATGCAGCTTGTGTCTTTTAAGGATGGGTTGGATATAAACATAGACTCCGAGTCTGCATTCATGTCTGTCCCAATGCTGAGCACATTCCATTTAGAGAACTCCTCTCTCCCTTCATGCTTGCCTTCCTCTACCACATTCTGCAATTTCAGTTGCCTCTCTCCTTCCCCTCTCTGGCTTCTCCTGGATGTAGACCTTATCATCCCAACTAGACTGTGAACCCAGCGATGATAGCTGTAGCATGCAATATATTTTAATACCTCTCCCAAGCAGCCTACATGGTGCTTTGCACAGTGTACATGACTGTGAATTGACTTTTGGACATCAAGGAGGGACTTTAGAGATCTATTGCTAATGAACAAATAGTCACTTTGATAGGTTGTATCTTGTCCAAGATACTTGAATGGTAATTGAGCTTTGCACTGACTATGAACAATACATGAAACAGACTCACAGCAGAAGTAAAATTGTAAAGAAGATGTTCAATAGATTTGGAAAAAGCCTTTTAAAAAGGCTTAGTGATAATCACTTTGTATATGAGCAAATATATCCTGAGAAATACAAGTGAGTGAGACAGGCTTGGCAGAACATTTTGTTAGCAGCCAACTCATGCTCCTCTTTGTACTTTATAAACATCCTTTAATTTAGGCTGCACCATTTCAGACTGACTAGCTCCCCTTCTTCCTCCCCACTACTCAGCCTTCATTAGACAGAATTAATGAGATCCTGTTGAATAGTTAGTGGTGTTTCCTTTCTAATCTTTAGACATCTCTTCATTGAGTTTACCAAATAATTCAACATTTTCACTCAAAGCTGCTTCGGATTGCATAATTCAGATAGATATCTCTGGTCTGAATCAGGTCTATAGATATCATTGGCTATTCAGTGGTAGGTTTATTTCTAAAATGCTCTTTCTCTCTCTCTTTGCTGATTTCCATTGTGTTGGCATCAAAGGGTTTTACTGAGACTTGGCCTTATCTCCCAGTTATGTGTTGTGTCTGAATAACAGCTCCAACATTTCTAAATATGTGACATTAGGCATGTTGGAATTTTCAATTCTGTGCTAATTCTAAGAATGAACAGAAAGTGAATTGTGTGTGTGTGTGTGTGTGTGTGTGTGTGTGTGTGTATGCACACGCTCGAGTATGCACATGTGTGTGCACGTAATTAATTGGGGAAGGAGATTGGGAATTTTTCTTATAAACCATAACATCTATGCTGCCACATTTTAAAATAATAATAACAACAATAATAATTTTGATTATCATTGGTACTGGGGATCCAACCCAGGGCCTCAAACATGCAAGGCAAGAGCTCTAATCCTGAGTTACACCCCCAGCATGCATTACATTTGATTTTCAAAGCACAATTGTGACAGTAATTTTTACTCAAGAGCTTCCATTTCCTCATGGTGGGGAGAGGTACTCTTATTCCTTTAATATTGAAATTATTATATTTGAAGCTCCTGTCTTCTCATGATCCCCCCCCCTTTTCACTTGTTAATGGGTCTCTGCCACATTCTCATGGATCATGAGATGTATAGTTTAGTCAGTTCTTCAATAACACTATTCCAAACTTTGCAAAAATTTTATGCTTTAAAAAAAATTTCCAGTTTTATTTTAAACTGATTTGTATTTTATTTACATCAGTTGGTCACCATACCAAGACCAAAGCAAACAAACAAGAGCAAACAAACTACAAAACAATTTGTTTCTCTATACGGATGTAATAGCTGGTAAGATAGATGCTAGAATTAATTGGAGGAATGGGGCAGTGTATGAATGGGGAGGGTATTCTTATCTGGGGCTTAATTTTATAAATGACCAATTCATTTAAAAAAATAATTTAGGTTGCTTTCACTTCTTATGTAACCTTGAATACAGGGAATTAAACGTGAATATTTGTGCAACAAGGTCTTCCTATGTATTTTGTTCAAGGCTGCTGGGAGGATTTGAGTTGACAATTATGAAATATTTAGCATATGACTGAATCTTTAGGTTTCCAAAAGGTAATTATTAATGATGATAAGTATTCTTTGTGTATCACCTATTAATTGATTTTATAAAAGTCATGTAATCGAGTATTAGTATGTTCAAAAACCAAATTCAATATGTCTCAGAATATTTCATTTAGATGCACAAACATGCGAAACCCCAAATTTCATAAAGTCAAGAATTGATTTTTTCTTATAAGTTGAATGTTACATTTGCTTTGCTCTTTAAAACAAATCAGCCTGTTTAAAAGGCTCTAATATTTTTTTTTTAGTGATAACTAGCTGTCACAGGCATTAGAATATTATATATTCCTTATAATGTATGCCTAAAATATGTGTCTTGATATTCTTTTCATAAGATGTTTTTCCCCTTTTTGGGAAAAAACGTAAAAACTATGGTAACCTACTAAGGCCCAAATCGTTCCCTAATATCTGCCAGCAAGACTTTGCAAATATTTTGGCATTTACTTTCCCAAGAAATATTTTTGGAAAATGTAGTGCAATTCTTTTAGAAGTGCTTGAGTGTGAAAAACTTAGAATCACAGGTGGAAAAGTCAAGCATTAGGGAATAAAATGAAGCACAGAGGATGACATTTATACAGTGGAAAAACTAGACCTTATGAAGAACTTAGGCAGTTGAAACTTGCCTGGCAAACACAAATTTGTTTGATTATTAAACTTTAGGTAAAGGAGACACAACATAGTTCAGCTATACATACTGTGCAAGGGAACATAGAACTTACTGCTCTTTACTGTGTAGGAATCAGTTTGGGGAAAATCCATATGAGAATATAAATACTTAAAATATTCAATTTGAGGTTTATAGTTATGTTGGTATATTATATATTTTCCCCAAATTATTGTTTTTCTACAACTCATCTAGGAAATTCTGATAGGAGCTTTTTTTTTTTTCCCTAAAATGTCTTAAAATTTAAGAAAAACAACAAACGGCAAAGTCTTCCCACATTTGCTATGTAAATGGCATTTAAAATTTTGTCATTTCCAATTTTCATTAAAATTCTGCAAAATTGGTATTATTTTGATAGGGGTTTTAGAAGGATTGGGAGTGGGGTTGAAGACATGCATTACTTCTATTCGAATTTATGTATCAAGAGTGAAATATTTTTTTTCAGCTATGAAACATTTTAAAACCAATTTCAAAGTAAAAACAGTAATAAGAACCAGACATTCAAGTTGAAGTGTTACAAAGTTTTAGAATGACTAAACCAACATTAAAAAAAATAATGGCACATATTTTAGTTTTTGTTTTTTCTAGGGTAAAAAAAAACCACACACACACAATACTTGCTGCTCAGAATGGTTTTAAAATTTCTATACTGAAAATGGCAAAGGCAGAGTACACAGGAATAATAAGATATGAGTTATTAAATATAAAGCATTATTGGCCCTGGATGGTTCACTTTTGGGCTGAGATCATGTTACAATTCAAATGTTACAATTTGTGCTGACTGACAAAACTCTGGAGAAACCAGATTCTTCTTCAAGCTGTGCCATGTTGGAATTTGCATGAGACTCCAGTTGACATGTTCCTTCTCACCATGTAAATAGAGAACTAGTTCCTGGAGCTTGCCACACTCCATAGGTCATGCTTAATTCTTCTAAAGGAAGAGAACAGTACCCATGGCCTGAGGAGGAGTGGAAAAGGTCTACTTTTTAGGAGCAGATCCTCAAAACGTTGTTGCCATGTTCCCTTATTAAATAAGCAAACAAACACGTATCTCATTTAATGTATTTATAAACCATATTAGCCTAACAATGTGTATTCCAAAGCATACACAAAGTGGAAAAATTATGAATATCAAACATGACAGTAATTTTTTTCTATTAATAAACCCTTTTTGTTTTCTAATATGTAAAATATATAAAATGCCAGTGATAGTAATATGATGAATACTTGCCATTATTTTTGTAAACTTTGGTTTAATCATTTTAATACTCTGTAAGAGTCCCACTTGAATGTCTGGTTCTCATTACTGTTTACTCTGAAGTTGGTTTTAAAATGTTTTATGGCTGAAGAGGATACTTCACTTGGATGCATGGATTCTAGTAGACATGCTCTTCTGGCTGCACACACAAATTTATAAGGGACTTATGTTTCAATTGTATTTACCTTTTATGCAAAAGTTTCTTGTTTAGATATAGCTGGTAAATAAATTCTCATCTTCTCTGATGGAAACCCATCCTTCTGCAAACTAATTAGAAGTTGTTGCATTAAGGAAAGAATAAAAATGCTTGAAATGTTCCCTTTGGAATATTAAAAAAAATAGACTAGAAAGCTCTTTTTCCAACAATTTACAGAATGCAGATGTGAGGGCTACCAGAGGTGGCAAACTTAACAAAGTTATTGCAACAAAATCACATAACAACGAACATGTGTGCAATTACTCTATTTCAAAATGTTCTAACTGTGGCATGCAACATCTATAATCTTTTGAAATGCATTTTCTTTTTCATTTATTAAAATATACTCCCTTCTTGAAGGGACAGTCTATCTGGAAAAAAAGCATGTTCTTTAAAAAGCACCTGATATAAACAGTCACTTTCCATCTCAGAAATCTTAGCAAGTTTGGAATTTTTCTGTCTTTATAAGGGAAAATTATGTAGTATGTGTTTAAGTTTGACAACTTAAAAAGAATCTTTTGCCACAACATTACCAAAGTACCTCAAGGTAGTAAAAATTTTTTTAATTACATCCTATCTCATTACAAAAATGATCACGATATAACCACAATGAAGCTCTTATTTCTATAGTTAACCATATGGACTGGCTAGCATCCTGCTGATTTCTGTATGTTTTTGTCTTCAATGTATTCATTGCAACATCTTGCCTATGACTGACAAAGTGAATGAATCTCATGTGTAATGCTTTTAAAACTTCTTATCAGAGTAGCTGCCTTATTAGTGGTTATACTTACAGTTTTCTTACAGGACATTATTATTAATTAAAAATCATTTTCTTACCAAAAACATTTTTTGGTATACTTTATAATCAGGCAAAATCTAGCAAATTGTATAAGCTGAGTTGTGGGAAACATCTGTACTCATATCTAAGTGTATAGAAATCGTCTCACACAATTTAATTTGCTGAATATAGTTGTTTCTTAAAATATCTAGCAGAGTCTAGAACAGTTTTATTCAGAGAGGAATGCATTTTTTGCTTTATTTTTGTGTATTATTTATGTCATTTAAAAATCACTGTAGTTACTATGTAATGCATTTATTTTCCTACTAAATAACAATATTAAAAAAGTCTTCTAGTTTTATCATTGGTGACATTTTGTAAAGGATTGGAATTGAATATGGCATGACTGTAAACAGAAGAAAAAATTGTTACTATCTTGAGGTGCAGCAGATATTTAGAGTGGAGGTCATTCATGGTCAATGTTAGTGGATATAGATTCATATTTTAAATGCTTTCTTGATAAGTTAGAATTTGAGGTTATCAACTTATCAGTGCTCTTGGGTTGGTCATTTTTATTTCATAGTGTGTTTGGCAAACAATTCATACTGGGAATTCATATTAGGAATATTTTACCATATTCTTGTTAGGTTATCTTTATTTTGAAGTTTCTTTCCCAACCTTTTGAAGCCATTGGTATGGTCTGTAAAGTGAGTTCATTATAAATTGGTGATTATCATTCAGAAGCTCATTTGAGTGGGTCCATGTACACCTCCCCAGGGCATAACATGTTAGAAATGGGAGCTGTCGTCAAGCCCTTGACCTTGTGTGAACCTCTGTTGCCCATCAAGATGACTCATGGAATATAGCTTGTGATGTTAGAGGCTACCATGCCAGCAATGAGTATGAAGTATTAGTAAAACTCAATATAAGTGGTTTCAGACAAAATAAACAGAAAGAGAGCTTTTCCTATTTTCTTCCTTGCCAAGTGCATCCTCTGGGAATTGCTATACTAAATGCCATGTGTCTGCCTTCTTAAGTCAAGTCCCCAAAGTACTGCAGTGGGACTGTGGCCTGGGACCCAGAGAACATGGGCTTCAAAGTCGGGGAACAGGCAGGAATGTGACTGGAGTGGGGAGCCGCAGTGAAGAGGCAGCGAGTCCCCTGTGTGTGGTGCTCAGAATCCTCACCCAGCCTACCCTTCACTTTGTCCTGATCTCTTTGCTGTTGTTTCTTTGCCTGAAACTTCGTGAGGGCTGGACCACTTTGTGGTCGCCTGACCCATAGTTATCGTTCAATGAGCGATGCCACGTCTTTTTTGTTTTGTTTTATTTTTTTCTAATCAGGAAGCCAGTTTCTGGCAGTTATTCAAAAATTATTTTTAGTTTTTAATTGTGGCCGAATAAACATAACAATTTACCATCTGAACGGTTCAATAGTGTTAAGTACATTCATGTTATTGTGCAACAATTGCCCTTGTTTATCCCAAGAACACTTCTCCTAGTGCAGAAAACTAAAACTCCATATTCATTAAAATCCATTAAATAATAAAGTCTCCTTTCCCTCCTGGTAACCACCATTCGACATCCAGTTTCTGAGTCTGACTGTACTTTTGATACTTCGTACAACTGGAATCATGCAGCATTTGTTCTGTCTCATTCACTTAGGATGATGTTAAGCTTCATCCACACTATGAATAATATTCCACTGTACATATAGTACACATTTTGCTTATAGATGTCTGTCCATAGACTCTGCAGGGCAGCACCTGCAGAGGCAGATGTAGGGCACACAACCAGCAAAGAAGTTGGTTAGCTTGACAGTGAACTGCATGCCTCCACTATGATCCTGTGGCTGGAATCTCTTGTATCCGTGAAAGAGAGGAAACTAGAACCGAGTTGTTACTACATCTTCTGCTTCATCTGCACAGACATAGATCTGATCTTGATGTGGCCTATGAGTCAAATGATAAACTAAGGCAAAACTTTCAAGGTGCTTCTGTTCCCTTCCTTGGCTTTCTGAAATATTCATATTCTGGGAGCAGCCCGTGGGATAATGCCTGAGGTCATAGGTTTTCCTCATGTGGGGAAAATATTATGAAGAAATAAAGGTGGAGTAGAGATATATGTGTGTATATTTAAATTAAAATTATATCTATGTTGCTTCATAAATACTACATGTACTGTAATGAACTTACTGTGTTTTTTATTGTGGTGAAACTTAGATAAGTTTACCATCTGAACCACTTTTGAGTATACAATTCCAAACTGTCGTGCAACCACCATCACGATGCATCTGCGAGACATTTTAATCTTCCCAAATGGAAACTCTGCATCCATTGAACAATAAGCCAAGCTCCTGCCAACCTCCATTCTACCTTCCATCTCTATGAATTTGCCTGTACTAATGGAATTAGGTGGTATTTGTTCTCTTGTGATTGGCTTATTTCACTTAGTATAACATCCATGTTGTCAGAATTTTATTCCTTTTCAAGGCTGAATAATATCCCATGGCATATGTATGCCACATTTTGATCATCCATTTTTCAGTTGATGACATTAGGGTTGTTTCTCCTGGGGCTATGGTGAACTGTGCTGCTATGAACATGGGTGTCAAATATCTAGGTTCCCGCTTTCAATTCTTTTGCTACTTCATACAACTTAGAGGTAAAATTATGGTAACATATGCTTATTGTATGTTTACTTTTTTGAGGAAAAGTCATATTGTCTTCCAAGGGAAAATATATGGATAGCATCTCATTCCTTTCTTCTCTCTCTCTGTCTCACATCCTGGGGAATCAAACTCAGGGCCTCCCACTGAGCTAAACCCCTCACTTTTTCTCTCTTCTTCATAAAGTCTCTGCAGTTTTCCAATGATTTTCCAGTGATTTTACTGCTCCCTCCAGGATGTTGATAACTGAACAGTGGGCCACAGGGAGCTCTGCTGACTGGTTACATGGGGCCTCCTGCGATAACAGCTCTTGTTTGTTGTCATTGCAGATGCAGAAGCCATGGAGTTGAGCTGCAGTGAAGTACCTCTTTATGTAAGTCCCTAAGCTTTGGGCTTCAGGTCCAAGTGGCCCTTTCTTCATTCAGAACCACGTGACTGAAGTGGAGAGAAATGTTTTACTTGCTATTGAGTTGGGCTTTTTAAAAACAACACACTGAGCATTACTGTCTCCTTCAAGTATTTGCATGGAGCCTTTTAAAACTGGTTGGCTCCTGTTTCCAAAGTCTGCGTTTTAGTTAGATTTCCTTCATAGTAATTTTTTTTAACTGTATGGTTTCTGGATTCAGAAGCACTCAGTTCATGTACATGGGTGATTTTTGAGAATATTATTTTATGATAAGAGTAAAAAATGTTTCTGTGTGTGTCTTTTGGGAAATGGTTTGGTGATAATTGAGTCAGCAAAAATTATGAAATAGGAATTCAAATGGCAAAGTTCTGGGACATGTACAGAATCAATAGGGGGCTGTGGGGCAGAGATGCCTAGTGAAATTCTTAGTTAGGCATTTCTTCTGGGTAGAAGGAGGATTCTGTTTTTGAGAACAGTTCCTGGGTACAATAGGGAAGTGAACTGATTTTCTCTTCACACACAAAATGGCAGATAGTCTTGTCTGTCCTTCTTTGGGAAGCTGTGTTGGTGGGGGCTGGGCCTGGGCAGGGGAGTGGGGACATGTGGGGGAACAGTGCTTTGAAACAAAATACTAAGGGACTGGAACAAATTCAAAAACCTCAATTGATGAAAATATATTCATCCACTTCCCACATTTCACCTCCCAGCTAACATGGACCCCTCCTTCCCTTCCCCATTTCCTGCCACCTTCTCTTTCTTCTTCCACACCCACTGTACAGGTCACTCCATCCCCTGGAGGAAGAAAAGACAATAAAAATAAATGGGTTTCAGAATAATAAAAAGCGCTGCCTTCTGGGTTACCCAGTGGTCTGCAGTTTTCTCTCTAGATTGTGATTTGCAGGCTATAAAAGGTATTCTGGCTCAGCCATAATTAAAGATTAAAAAAAGACTGGCCCAAGGCTAAATTGTAAAGTACTACCAAGTCTTACTGTTCCTTTGTGTGTGCATGCTTTCTTTCTCCTTGCTATATTCATTTCACCCTACTCCCCTACTTCAAAATGAATGATCCTGAATCATGATATATAACTCTGTAGTTGATCAATCCTGGTGGAGCTAGTTTGAACAGAGACCTACTAGATTAGGGTCAGATTGGGGGGAGAGGCAGTACACAGTGTCCAAGGAAAGAAGACATTTAAACAAACAAAATAAAGATGCACAAGTTTTTCTAATTATTAAACAATATACTGATTAGAATCAGATGAAAAGTTTTTAGGAAAATGAGCTGTCATGGCATATACTTATTATTAAAAATTAATATATTATCAATTCTAAGGGGTTAGCTTTCCCCCCATTTTACTTTTGAAATTGAGGTGTTCTTACATTCACTGTGCATCTTGGCAGATTCTTTATCAATGCAATTGTGACCTTGGTCACAGTGGTTTAATTTTGTTATCACTGCAGTTTACTTATGTTCTTTGTTTATATTATAGGAATTAATTGCTTTCAAAATGATTTCAGCATTAAATGGCAAAGTTATTCTATATACAGATATGATAACAGTAGCATGATATATGATAAAATCTACAAATTAATTTAGAAGAGCTTGTTTGATATGTATACAATAAAATTCTAGGTGGTTAAACATTACATCATACTTACTCAGCATTTTTAGTGGAATATAAAGTGCATATTATAACTGATGATGGGTTAGATGAAATACAGAAACTATATTAACATGCTTCATATGTGTATGAATTATATTCAGCTTTTTTCACTTGACTTTTTTTTTGTCAAAATTATCACAAACTGACATATGTCCAACTGTCCATTTGGCCTTACCCAGTAAGACATCAGTAGAATGTGTTATGATGGAAACTCATTTTAAACCAAATTCCACCAAATAAGTGACAGGCATATGGTGCAGCCCCCAAAACTGTACTACAGCTCGTTTTATATCTTGAAGGACCGCTTCTTCCTCTTTGCCCTCCTATCTTCAGAGATTTGATAAATATCATCATTGGCCCCTGAATTCATGGGCTATGCATTCATAGATTCAACCAACCACAGATTGAAAATATTTGAGAAAAAAATTGCATCTGTACTCAACATGTCATTATTACCCAAACAATACAGTACAGTGACTATTTACACAGCATGTACATTGCATTAGGTATTATAAGTAATCTAGAGATGATTAAAATATACAGGTGACTGTGCATAGGTTATATGCAAGAACTGAACCAGTTGTATAAGGGCTTTGAGCATGTGTGGTTTTGATATCTGCATAGGGTCCTGGAACAAATCCAAGGTTCTGAGGATGGAGCCCAGAATGTATTCACACTTTTTTTGGCGGGAGGCGGGGTACCGGGGATTGAACTCAGGGTCACTTGGCCTCTGAGCCACATTCCCATCCCTATTTTGTATTTTATTTAGAGACAGGGTCTCACTGAGTTGCTTAGCACCTTATCAATGCGGAGGCTGGCTTTGAACTTGTGATTCTCCTGTCTCAGCCTCTGAAGCAATGTAATCACTCTTAGATTCTCCTAGTTTACTGAATTTATAAAGCTTTAATGTTTTTTTTGGTTTTATGTATTATATTTTATACACATATGGTCATAAAAATAAGAAGTAAACTTAAACTAAAAGAAAAAAATCAAAAATCTCATGTTTAGGACCGGAGCTATAGCTCAGTGACAGCTCAGTGACAGAGTGCTTGCCTAGCACGTGTGAGGCACTACTGGATTCAATCCTCAGCACCACATTGAAAAAATAAACAAATAAAATAAAGGCATGTTGTCCATACACAACTACAACTTTAAAAAAACCCTCGTGTTTAATTTCATTATGAATTATAAGCACTATTGACATTTTGATATATATTCTCCCAGAGATTTGTCTATATCTGTGTTGAATTTTATCAAGTGTTCTCTTGGCATTTATTTTGATGATATAATGTTTTCTTGTTTGATTGTGATATATTGGATTTCTTCATTTTGATGCTTTTGTGTACTTCTGACAATCCTATTTGGTTATTATGACACGTCCTTTTGGGAATAAAAAACAAGTTAAAAATAATTGTGTCAAGTATATAATTCAAGTGTATAGTTAAGATCTCACCAAATTACCAATTCTGAAGAGCCCATAACATATTAGGATGCTATCTTAAAAGCATGTCTTAATACTAGGCATAATTATGTACTGATGTCTGAGAAAAAAAATCTCATTACAATACTATTTTTAAAGCAAATAAATGAACACAATTTATCTCCTGGAGAATTAGATCACCTAAATGGGTCAATAATTCCAGAGGAAAACATTTAGTAGAAATTATTTCCCAACTTCTGTCTACCTTCTCAGAAAAGGGTACCTCATTCAGATAGTTTTATAAGTGATTTTAAAATTCCCTTTGACTCTAACCTGTTTTAACTGAATTATTATTCTTATAAAGCACTTGCCTATCATGTGTGTGACACTGGGTTCAATCCTCGGCACCAAATAAAACTAAATAATAAAATAAAGGTGTTGTGTCCATCTACAACTAAAAATATTTTAAAAATTCTCCCCCATTGCATATTTGGGTTACTATAAACCCTTTCTAAAGGGTTTAATCATATAGACAATATATCCATTTAAATCTTTTTTATTCCCTGTGTTTTTGCTTGGATCCATGAAGAAACATTTCCATTTTCTTTCTTATTTTTTTAAAATTTATTTTATCTTATTTTTTAAACACATGACAGTGGAATGCATTACAATTCTTATTACACATATAGAGCACAGTTTTTCATATCTCTGTATATAAAGTATGTTGACACCAATTCATGTCTTCATACATGTACTTTGGATAATGGTGTCTATCACATTCCATCATCATTGCTAACCCCCTGACTTCTCTCTTACCCTCCCACCCCTCTGCCCTATCCAGAGTTTGGCTATTCCTCCCATGCTCCCCTTTCCTACCCCACTATGAATCAGCTTCCTTATATCAGAGAAAACATTCGGCATTTGGTTTTTTGGGATTGACTAACTTCATTTAGCATTATCTCCTCCAACTCCATCCATTTACCTGCAAATGCCATGATTTTGTTCTCTTTTATTGCCGAGTAATATTCCATTGTGTATAAATGCCACATGTTTTAATCCATTCATCTACTGAAGGGCATCTAGGTTGGTTCCACAATTTAGCTATTGTGAATTGTGCTGCTATAAACATTGATGTGGCTGTGTCCCTGTAGTATGCTGTTTTTAAGTCCTTTGAGTACAGACCAAGGAGAGGGATAGCTGGGTCAAATGGTGGTTCCATTCTCAGCTTTCCAAGGAGTCTCCATATTGCTTTCCATATTGGATGCATCAATTTGCAGTCCCACCAGCAATGTATGAGTGTGCCTTTCCCCCCACATCCTTGCCAACACTTATTGTTGTTTGTCTTCATAATAGCTGCCATTCTGACTGGAGTGAGATGATATCTTAGTTTTGATTTGCATTTTTCTAATTGTGAGAGATGATGAATATTTTTTCATATATTTATTAATTGGTTATATATTCTTTTTTGGGAAGTGTCTGTTCATGTCCTTGGCCCATTTATTGATTGGGTTATTTGTTTTTTTTGGTGCTTAGCTTTTTGAGTTCTTTATGTACCCTAGAGATTAGTGCTCTATATAATGTGTGAGGGGTAAAATTTGTTCCCAAGATGTAGACTCTCCATTCACCTCACAGATTGTTTCTTTTGCTGAGAAGAAACTTTTTAGTTTGAACCCATCCCATTTATTGATTCTTGGTTTTAATTCTTGTGCTATAGGAGTCTTATTAGGGAAGTTGGGGCCTAATCCCACATGATGAAGATTAGGGCCTACTTTTTCTTCTATTAGACACAGAGTATCTGGTTTAATTCCTAGGTCCTTGATCCACTTTGAGTTGAGTTTTGTGCATGGTGAGGGATAGGGGTTTAATTTCATTTTGTTGCATGTGGATTTCCAGTTTTTCCAGCATTTGTTGAAGAGGCTATCTTTTCTCCAATGCATGTTTTTGGCACCTTTGTCTAATATAAGATAATTGTAATTTTGTGGGTTAGTCATAGAACTTGAAACACAGGCCAGATCATAGACAGATGAAAGAAATTAAAGGGATACATATAGGAAAAGAAGCACTATTTGCTGACCATATGATTCTATACCAAAAATCTCCACCAGAAAACTTCTAGAACTAGTAAATGATGAATTCAGTAAAGTAGCACAAAAAAGTAGTATAAAATCAACACCCATAAATCAAAGGCATTCTGTATATCAGTGACAAATCCTCTGAAAAGGAAATGAGGAATACTACCCCATTTACAATAGCCTCAAAAAAAAAAAAAGATTTGGGAATCAACTTAATGAAAGAGGTGAAAGATCTATACAATGAAAACTACAGAACCCTAAAGAAAGAAATCAAAGAAGATCTTATAAGATGGAAAGATCTACCTTGCTCTTGGATAGGCAAAATTAATATTATCAAAATGACCATACTACCAAAAGCACTATACAGATTTAATGCAATTCTGATCAAAATCCCAATGGCATTCCTCACAAAAATAGAAAAAGAAATCATGAAATTCATCTGGAAAAATAAGAGACCCAGATAGCTAAAGCAATCCTTAGCAGGAAGAGTGAAGCAGATGGCATCACTATATCAAACTTAAAAAAAATTTTTTAAGGTGTTGATAGACCTTTATTTTACTTATTTATATGTGGTGAAGAGAATCTAATCCAGGGCCTCACACATGTTAGGCAAGCACTCTACCACTGAGCCACAACCCTAGCCCCTCCATTTTCTTTTTAAAGATTTCTTCTTTTGTGTCTCCCACTATTGTTTTCTTCATCTAGAATGACAAATATTCAAGGGTTGGAGTATTTTTCTTTTCTTTTTGGTGCTGGGGATTGAACCCAGGGCCTTGTGCATGCAAGGCAAGCACTCTACCAACTGAGCTACATCCACAGCTTTGGACTATTTTGTCTTTTGGGGAAATGGAGATTGAATTCTGGAAGTATGTTTTAATCTTTGTTCTCTATTTGGTTTTGTTGTGTCCAGCTTTTCTTTTTTCGTGCTTGACAGTACAGATTTAGGTTCTATTATTTTTAGTTTCCAGGTAGCATTTTCATGCCATGTTGGCCTTTTTGTGCCCAGTTTTATTGGAGCAATCTTTCTCATTTTCCTGTGAGCATGAAGCAATAATTAAAATTATTCTTCTGTGCTCTCAGGCATCTGTGTCAGAAGAGATAGTCTCTAATTCTGTCTCTTGCACTATAGAATTTTCTGGCTTATTTTCATTTGCTCATCTTTGGGAAAGACACTCTGTCGCAGTCTTGGGGATGTGGGGGTGTGCCTGAATTCAGCCACAGACTCACTGTATTTTTAAAAATGCAATAAACCATTGCAGTGTGTTGAACTGCTCTTGCAGAAGAGAAACACTGACTGCGGTATCCGAAAAATAGCAGAGGTTGGCAAGACTGGCAGCTGAGAGTTTTATAGTATCAATTTGCAGAATTTAGGGATGTGAGCACTGCAAATCCAATTTGCAGCCTCTGAGCAGCTTCCTGCATCTGTGTTTGAACGGGGCCCTGAAGGAACAGTTCTGTTTGTTCTCAGTGGAAAAAATAACTGAAGCCTGCTTCTGAGTTGAGGTCTAGGATTAATTTTCCGATTGAATAGTCAACTGGTATCAAGAGGTGTGTTTTAAGCTGGCAAAGAGATGTGGTGCTCAGAAGTGTGAAAGCCTGAGAAAGTGCAAATTAAAATCAGTGTAACCATCTAAGATGTTTGTTTTCTGGCTTAAAAACTATTTAATTGACATTACTTGGGGGCTGCAAAGTCACATACTGGAAGTCATAAAGTTATCTCTATTTTGTTTGATTTCAGCTTACTGATTTTAGTCTTATTTTCTAACAAAAATAGGTAGAAAGCTATGCAAGTATAGTTTTTAAGAGGAGATTTTGCTTAGTGTGAATTTCATAGAATTTTGAGAGACAAAGAGATTTTGCATTCACAAGCCAAATAGTACATTTTTGAAGATGAATGTTTTTGATTACTTTTTAATATTGTTTCCTCTACATTTTTGTGCATTAGAAAAGTTATACAACATGGGAGACTGAGGTAGGAGGATTGTGACTTCAAAGCCAGCCTCAGCAATGAGGAGGTGCTAAGCAAAATACAAAAATAAGGCTGGGGATGTGGTTTAGTGGTTGAGTGCCTCTGAGTTCAATAGCCCATACCAGAATGAATGAATGAAAGAAAGAAAGAAAGAAAGAAAGAAAGAAAGAAAGAAAGAAGGAAGGAAGGAAGGAAGGAAGGAAGGAAGGAAGGAAGGAAGGAAAATAAATACATATTCTACTTTTTTAATCTATCCTCGAGTAACTTTTTTATGTTTTTATTTTTATTTGAAGTGTAATTTAATGTTAATCTTCCTAAAATACCAGTTCAGTGCTATGAATAAAACAGAAAAGTTCTTCCTTGAGAAATTGTTGTTTCCAAAGTTTTCTTCACCAGTAAACATGGTTTTATCTTAAATGACTCTTGAAATAACACTTGTTCATTATAAAGAATATAATAAATTTGTAAAGAATAAAGAAAAGAGTCCTTGATATTCTACTTCTGAAAGAAGTTCAATTAGTATTTTGATAACAGTCATTTCAAGAATTTGTTTTTGCAAAACTGTACACACACACACACACACACACACACACACACACACAATGTTTCAAAAGTGGAATCCTGTGGAAAAGCTGTTGTTATTGTCTTAGACTGATCCACAATTTCCCTTCCCTCATTTCATACCTTCTCTCTCTGTTATGCCATGTAGCTCTTTCTGAAAAGAGTTACCTACTATGTCGATCTCAACAGGATCAGAGTCTCCAAGGAACTTGCTATAAATGCATATTTTCAGACTTCACCCCAGACCTACTGAATCAAATGCTCTGCAGGTGGATCCTGGCAATCTTAAGAAAATCTTCGTGTGATTTTTCACCCTCTTTTCCTTCTGTGGGGTCTTACTACATTGCTTAGGTTGTTCTCAAACTCATGAACCTCCTGCCTCTGCCTCCTGGGTAGCTGGGATTACAGGTGTGTGCCACCTCGTTCAGCTGAAGTGACTCTGATGAGTGCTAAAGTTTGAGAGCTACTGATACCACAGTCAGTGTTTCTTTTTTTATGCAAACATTTCCATATTTTCTGTACTCGTATCTCTCTCACACACATATGCACACACTGATAAAGCCTTA
This sequence comes from Spermophilus citellus, assembly GCF_964194105.1. Taxonomy (NCBI): domain Eukaryota; kingdom Metazoa; phylum Chordata; class Mammalia; order Rodentia; family Sciuridae; genus Spermophilus; species Spermophilus citellus. Next base: position 227,769,200 of record NC_138182.1, read on the forward strand.
ATAGAATATATTTTTTAAAAATGCTAGATCATATTGTGTAGATGTTTGTATATATCCAACTCAACAACACTTACAAACTCCTCCAAATCATCAAATGTAACTCTAATTTGTGGAATGGGTCTGGATCAAGCCACTTCCCTGATGATCTTTCTTTGGGTTCTTGGAAACCACAAATGATTATTCACTAGACTTTTTCTTGTCAATCATATATCCTTATGTATTGATACCCTCATCTCTGTGGGATAGATTCCTGGGAGTGGAATCATTGTATGGAGGTGTATCTATTCCAAATTTTAAGGAATTTCTTTGCAAATGAGATGTATTAGTTCACATTTTATTCAGCCACTTTCAGAAATACTTTGTCTATTTTTTATCTTTAATAACTGATAACTATGAAATTGGGGATTATTTCATATTCATTGCTTAAAGCAAATAGTGTGTTAAATTTTATATGTTACATTGATTAATTTTTTAAGAGGAATCCTTTTGTTGTTATAATCCTTTTTTTTAACCACAGTACTCCACTTCTCTGTTACTTGTGTTCTAGCCAGGAAGAACATTTTTAAAAAATATATTTTTATTAGCCACTAATAGACCTTTATTTTATTTATTGATATGTGGTGCTAAGAATTGAACCCACTGCCTCACACATGCCAGGCAAGTGCGTTACCGCTGAGCCCCAGCTCCAACCCCTAGGATGAACATGTAATCCCTGGAGATTTTTATGACATCTGCAGAGGGTGCACCTGTGAGCCTTCACATGCGGATTCTTGCCTTCTTCCACCCTTCTGACATGTTGCAGAGACCTGGGAATTGCAGTAAATGATGGAGAAGAGTAGAATCCTTTCTTTCTCTGGAGGCTGTAAATTGTATATCTGTTTGGGCAGCGGAGTTTCTGTTTCCGTAACTTGTTACCAGCTGGATCTAAGTTGCTTCCCTAGTCCCTCAGGACTTATATTATCCTTTTATTCTGAGTCATAGTATCCTGCTATGGTTGGTCTCAAGGTTCCTGCTGGGCTCATTGTATGTATTCATTGAAGGTGTAGCCTGATGTGCAGAGACCTGACCCATGTCTGAGCTAAATCCTCCCCCATCCAGCCTTTTCTGTCTTCTGGGTCTTGGTGTGTCTTCCTTGAAACTTGGCTGAGATGTTCCCCTTGGCTAGTCTCCTGGAGGAGCCCACAAGGACAAATCCTAGGTTGTTTGGTTGGACTGTCTGATTCCCAGGTCCATTTTCTAATCCAGGCAGCAGCTTCCTATTGAGGCAGTAGTGAGTTGGTGGCTTCATTCTGTGCTTACCTGACAGATGTCTCCTTCTGGACTCCTGCAGATTCCCACTGACTTGCGGTTCCTGCTGAAGATAATCCTGTCCTCCAGACCTGCTCCTTCTCTGTTTGTGGTTCTGCATCTCCTGACAGTCTGCCTGTGACTGGTCTCTCTTGAGCACCGGCTCAGAATCTTAGTCTGTGAAGGCACCTTGGAGATCTTTGCCTGGCACACCTCACTTTGCCAATGGGGAGTTAAGGCTTCAGGATGAAGAGTGATTTACTTGACTCAGCTGGTCTGGCACTGTGGATTTTCATATGCTATATTGGATGTCATAAAATAATTTTTTTTTTTGGCTTGGAAGTTTTGTTAGTGGTAGATCCTTCAACAAGCCTGGGGTTTTCCCATCTTCACTGGTGATGAACATCACCTCCCCCACTGTTCATCACCACAACTCCATCTCCTCATTGGCTGGGTACTCAAGGGTACCTTTTTAGCCTTTTCTTCCCTACAGTCTCCCTGGAGTTCTCCAACATGAAGAAAAGCCCCACTTCCCACTTCCTGGGTCTTAAAGTGTCTTACTTTCTCACTTTTTTGGTTCTGCTAGAAGATATTGCTGGTAACTAAGTCTAGGCAAGTCCTGACCTTCTAAAGCTCATTTGCTCACAAAACCTGGGCCTAATAATTGACAGTTATTTGTCCTATCAAGCTCAAGTGAATAGACATTTCATTTGCTCAGGGGTCAGAATGTGTGGGTGATGCTCTTTTAAAATGTCATGCTACTGATTCTGGCCTAAAAAGTAGATTCAGAAGGGGCTTTAGCCTGAAATCAACTTCTGAATCACGTTTGCTTTGTGCAAATTGTTTTTAGCAAATTATATTAGCATTACCTGTGTCTGACTGCCCCCTATGTGTTTCTGCCCTTGTTCTAAGCTGAGCTTGCTGAAGTGGACTCTTTTGGTGGTTTTTGCTTTCTACTGACTTGATCTTTTCCTCCCTTCTCTGCTTGCTTTTCTCTTGTCTGTTTGCCTTCTGAGGGGGCAAATAAATTCCAAAGCAACACGTTCTAGCCATGGAGCAAAGAGGACCATGGTGACTATTTTACCATGCCTGGCCACACCTGTCAATTCCTGTAACATCTTGAGCTCCTTAGCTGCTGCAAGAGATGGCTTGATTGTTCTGGCAGGAGCAGAAGGGAAAAACCACTTCTAGCAAAAGCTTTGGCTTAGAAACTTTATATAAATCCTCTACTGGTTTCATCCTTGTCCAAATTCCAAAAGAATTTTCTTTTTCTTCTCAGCACAGTGGCAGTTCATGGTGTTCCCTGCTGCTGTCACCACTAAGATGATAGGTTTCTCAGGAAAGAACTGAAGATAAAACATACAGCTGCAGGAGATGGCAGCAAGAGCAAGTTCCTGGGCACATCTTTGAACGACTTTCTTTGTGGGCGTGGGCTCACAGTTCTGTGGGTAATAGGTACCAAGTGTTCTAAAGTCTGATATTGCCTCACTTGCCATATTGCAGAGGCCCCCCCCCCCCAATTTGGGGTAATATGCAGCCTTGTATTATTTTTTATTAAGAACTAGAAATAATTGACATTTTTGTTTGACTTTTAAATGTACTTTTCCATCTAAGCAAGGATTTTAGGCCTGGGGGATATCAGGGTTTTTGCTGAAAGAACCTTTAGTGGAAGAAATAAGATGGGATTCAGTCAAAATGCTTTGTTCACATACTCTGGGAAGGCTGCTCTTATAGAAGGTGTGATTGTAGCTATACTACCTTAACAATTCCTCTTCCCTCATGAGGGTGTGTATGTTTTGGATAAGTTGTCTTAGTTCTTGCCTCCTCTTCCTCCCCATAACTTGGTATGGTCTGGTTTTAATCCTGTTATTTTTGTCAAAACCCTTCTTAGGCCTCTAATTTTTTTCTTCTTTAATCTAAAGTGTCTTTTTCTTAAGTCCCCATTTAGTACTATGTACTATAAGAGCAGAGTGAAAAACAAGGTCCCAGGTCCCTCGTCCTGAGTCTACCTGAGAGTAGAGAGATGGACCATGAGGAGGTAAACAAATAACAGTGAGAATTTCACAGTTGTGTGTGTCGGGACAATTCAAGGCTATGCTCTGGGAGGCGATGGTGTGCATTTGTGCCATTAGATAGACGGATCCAGGATCCTTTGAAGAGTGTCCTGGTAAAGGGATCAGAAAGCACAAAGGCTTCCAAAGTGGAAGTGAATTTAAATATTTGGGAGACAGTGAACGGTAAGTGTGGCTGGTGTGTTGTGAGGGAGAGGAGAGGCCCGAGTCAGGGGTGGGGCCAGGTTCTGGCTGCCTGGGCTTGCCCAGGTAGCTCAGGAGAAGTCACTGGCGGGGGCTTCTCAGGGGAGCTGCGTGATCAGAAATGTACCCCAAAATTTTACCTTTGGAGTTCAGGAGCCCTGGTGGCTCCTTTCCGGTGATCTCTGTCTGCTGAGCTTCCTTCTCCTGCTGCGTGAACTTCCCCAGGGCCCTTTCCCCCTCCTCGCCTAGTGAGCTCATCTATTCTTGTTATTTCAACCATGTCTCCTCCTTGTGTGGCCCTCCTGTCCTGCCCTGCCCTCTGCCCTGCCTCTCTTCTTTTTCCAACTGGCCTGATTGCTGTAATCACTCAGTTTTCCAGCCTGGGCTTCAAATCCAGACAGTTATATTAAAAAAAAAAATGTCCAAGTTCTCTCTAGAGCAGACTACTTCTGGCTTCTGTTCCCATATACCTTTCTCCCAGGCATCCCATGGTAAGCCTGAGTCCTCCTAATCCCTTCAGCCCTCATCCTCGTAGCTTATCAGCCATCAGCTCTGCTGATGCTCAATGCTGTCCTCCCCTCTACCATGATCCTAATTCACCTGTTTTTTTACTTTTATTTTTTATTTTCTAAATTTTTTGTTGTTGTTGTAGTAGAAGGACACAATACCTTTATTTTTTCTTTATTTCTTTTTATGTGGTGCTAAGGATTGAATCCAGCACTTCACACCTAATTCACCTTTGAATGGTTGCCTTTAGCCCCTTAGAGTTCATTTTATTAGACTTTGTGAATACTTTATTCTTCCCCTTAAATATTGGTTCTTTCCCTGAATTTGTCTCTCACTTGCAGGCATAGCTTTTCTAGTCAGACAACTCCTCTGTCCACTTGGGTGGGCTGTCTTTATTCTCTCACTTCCAGAATTTTTCCCAAGCTGCTGTGCTTCTGTATCCAAGAATATCCCTAAAGTCCTGTCAAGGTTATGATCCTGGAGAGCTGTGCATTTGGTATTTTATTGGCAGTTTTCTAAGGCTGATGCCCATTTTATGGGAAGCTACCCCCAGGACATGTTATCAACGATCAGGATGTATTGCCATCTCATGGTGCCTTCAATACAGCTAATAAAATATAATACCATCGAAGCCTGGTGGCCCAAGAGGCCGGGCATTCCAAAGGCAATTTAAAAATGAAGATGCCATAAGCACTAGCATTCCCGTGTAAGCAGAGAAATTATTTGGAGCAAAATAGAAACTGGAGTCCAATGGACAATCCTAAAAACTAAACATTTTAAATGTACCTGTTATATGTCAAACACTGCAAAGTATACTCAGGGGTTCTTGTTTAATTTTTACCACAGCCCTGCGAGGCAGGAGATGTTGTCTATTTGCAGATGAGGAGGCTGAGGGTGGTGTTCCTTCATCAACATTCATTTAGCCTGGGCCAGGGACCGGGACTGACTCGAGGAGCTGAGTGCAGGATGGCCACCTACTCATTTAGGAAGGAGCATCTTCTGGTTCTCAGTTCAGAGTGTTCTTGAACTGAACACAGATTTTCCCCCTTCCCTGTGGTGTCCCGTGCATTGTAAATGCTCATTGGTTGAATTTCTAGACTGTCATTAAAGGGAGACAAGCTGACTCTCTGTCCCTCTGTAAGAGCATTCTGGGCAATGGCTGTGGCCAATAAGGGAAGGTCAGTTAACAAAAATTTAAAGAAAAGTGGCTCTTGGTCACATATGTGGGACCCCTTCCACCAGAAAGTCCAGCCAGGCTCTCTCCTCTCAGTTCCTCATGAAAGCAAAGCATCTTCCTACCCCAGCACCTTTGTATTTCCTTTACTGGGCACACTCTTGCTCCCTCCTTTTTTATAGTCAACTTTTATTTATTTATGTATTTGGTACCAGGGATTGAACCCAGGGGTGCTTAACCAGTCAGCCACATCCCCAGCCCTTTTTAATGTTTTATTTAGAGGCAGTGTCTCTGAGTTGCTTAGGGTCTGGCTAAGTTGCTGAGTCTGGCTTTGAACTCATGATCTTCCTGCCTCAGCCTCTTGAACCACTGGCATTAGAGGCATGCACCACTGCACCCAGCATATAATCAACTTCTTACCTTGCAGGTTTCAGCTTAAATGTTACACGCTCAGCAAAGTCTGCTAGGCACACTGATTTACATTTTAAGGAGGCTTTATTGTTATATTATTCTGGTTAGTGTCTCTTCTATTAAATTGTAAACAATAAAACAGCAGAGATTAAAGGAAATTTTTTTCCACTGATTTTTTCAATCCTAGTCCAGGGCCTGATGTACACTATATGCCCAGTAAATATTTGTTGAGTGAATACAAGGTTCTAATTTAGTTCCATTCAAAGCACAGTGGCTGACATTCATCCTGGAGCAGTCTTTAATTTTGTTGTTTGATTATTTCTATACTGTGTTTAGTTTTTCCAGTGATATCTATTTTGGGATGAGGACAGTCATTTTTTTTCTACTCCAGGTGTACAAAGAGACAGAGGAGGAAGGTCAAGCAGGAGTTGACTGTGATCATAATCGTCAGTAAATCTGGGGATTGGAGGAACATTTCTCAGAATTTGAGACTTAATTAAAATTTAATATATATGTAATATATTAAAAAATATACAATAAAAATTGAGTAAGTTTTGTGAGACATACATTTCCTAGCTGAAAACTAGATTTAACAGTAAGGAAGTTTGGTTAAAATAGCATGGAATGAAAAGTTTGCTTTCTCTAACAGATTCATGAACAATCTTCTAACTCAGAAAGGATTTTTTTTTGCATGCCATGTCACATGAGCTCATTTCTTAAAACCCCATTCCTTGGCATTCTTGACTACTTTCTCCCAATACTCAAAGTTATTTTGATCTATGTATTTGAAAAAACGAATTGAGCTACTATCTTATCCATTTAGAGTGTCTTGTAGTTCCCTGCAGAATGTTCTCACACACAGGCTATTTAATTAGGACCTCACCTTACTGATTAGTGGTGGAGGTAAACTTGGCCATGTAGGTGACTTGCCCTCATGCACTGGTGCACCCATGAGTTCAATGGTCAGATCTTATATGCCAGCTGCTAAGTGAGGTACAGACAGGGGCAAATCCAGGTTTTGTGAGGGATACACTTATGCCCTTTGAAGAATTCCCTTTCAGAAAAGGAATGTAAAATTGTGAATAAGAAATTAGATGGAAAGTGAGTATGATGAGAAATTGTCAGTTTAAAAAACTGGCTAATTCCATAAGGATTCTTAAAAAATCCAAATTCAGCTTCTCTAGATTCAGAAAAATGCCCTCAGACGTTCCAGTGTCCCCCCATAAGGAAGAGGGGTTTGTCTGAGAGGAAAGGGAAAGGAAAGAGACAGCAAGCTTAACTAAAGGCAGTCAAGACAGCTGCCCTACCTGCCCTGCCACTCTGGACCCATGGAACAATTTAATTAATGTTTTTTTTGGTAACAATTTACCTAAAACACTTTGAGCAAACACCAGATGACAAGCTAATTTCCTGATATCCCATGTTGTTGTCTTTTCTGACAGTCACACGGTGACTACCCTATACTTGTACAGGTCAACCTGTATCCCATTTCGAAGAGTTTTCTAGTTTGCAGAATAGAATAAAATGACTCTGTGAGTATATTTCTTAGGGTTCTCCCAGGATTTGGAAAAAGATTCATAAACCCAGAGCCCTGAGGTTTCATTCCTGTGGTACAGTGAATCTACGTCTGGGATCAGGATTTTTACAGAAAAATAGGCTGTCCTGCCTATGAGGATCACCAAGAGGCAATTGCACCATCACAGAAGTGATTATGAGTGATGATTATTATCAATTATTAGATGAAGACACACCAGGATGCTCCTGAAACCACAGGTGGGAATCAAGACATGTATTTCAGGGGAGGCTATGTAGGAGCTGGTTTAGAACAGTTAGTGGGATTAGCCAGGTGACAGGTTGGAAAGGAGTGGTCCAAGGAGCTGACATGTCTGAGAGAGCACACATGGGCTGATC